>NC_047168.1:6289099-6523237 GCF_009819705.1 Hippoglossus hippoglossus | reverse complement strand
CTTAAGTTGGTGCATACATGGCCTGACTTTGCCTCACACACGCACACACACACACGCACAGATTAAAATGGATAATAATTGCATGGTTCTCAAACTGCACCCAAATCCAACCAAAAGGAGAACTCCAGTGTATTATCTCTATAATCCCTCCATAAATACAGTTCAAAAGAAGCGACTCTCAACAATGATCTTCAAGAGCTGCTTCATGCGTACGTCAGTGTATGAAAGGCTGACTGTGCAAACTTTGCATCGCATGTTTGTCTAAGCTTAGAAACTCACATTTGTTCCATTTGGATGCACTGAAGTAAAATAAGCCCTCTGACACTGAATACGTCACAGCATTGTTTCAATGACTGACTTTGCAACATTAACTTCGTTTATTTCTAGTGTCTAATATAATAGCGGGAGAGAGAAGAATGACATTGGGGAGGAGAAGAACAGGCTCTGGATTAAAAATGTTAGATAATTACATGGCTGAGTCTCCTGTGTTGACGTGAGGAAAGTGCAAGAGAGAAAAGCAGAGCACATACATGGTAATTGCACACCCATACAGGGCTGCTCTACTGTAAAGATTCTGTATAAAGAAAAAGAATGTATCCCATAATCAGCTTTTCAGGGAATGTGAAACACATTTCCTGATGATGTCACAATGCAATTTTCATGCACGCCTAAGCCTGAAACTATGACACATTTTTTACATAATGCTACTAGAGTAATCAACTGCAATTGTAATACATATTAGAAATGAGATATTTTCTCCTTTTGTTTCCAAGACAGCACACAACCTGTGACAGGAGATGAGGCAGTGTGACAAAGATAAACACAGCTCAGAAAAAGACAAAGTGACTCAGTTTGTAGTCCTACCTCCCCACCTGCTGCTCATGCGAGGTATGACAACTAACAACAGCCTGGAGGATTTTCTGTCCCTGTCTTCCATATGTCCCAGCACTAGAGAAAGAAGAGAAGATAAAAGAAGACATTAACCTTAAGACCTTCGAACAACTTCAGTACGTTTCAAGTAATTTAAACAGGCAATGAGAAGGCAAGCATGTAATGTGTGTCTCTATGTATTATATATGTAATTTTTTTGTCAAGAATCCGAAATTCAACTTTTAAGGTAACAGATAAGAAATCCTTTGAAGTATTTAGAAAAACAACAGACATGTATCACAAAAACATCAAATACCATTGCAATTTAACTCCTGCTACACTAAAGGAGGAAAATATTGTACTTTTTACTCCGTAGATTTACTTATCACATACAAAACATGAGGTCACTTTATTATATACGATGCACTGGAAAAAGTTCAAGACATAAAAATTCTGCTTACATGTGCGTGATTCAGTAATATTACATTATGATCCAATATTTTAATATAAATGCTAAACTGTTACAATACTCTATTACACGTGAAAGTCCTACTATCATTGATTTATTAAATTAAAGTACTCATTAAGCAGAAAATTATTTGAATTATGAAGAACTAACTCAAATAAAAAACATCTTAAAATGGTTCATTAGGTTTATGTCCCATCTAATTACATAGAGATGGCAATCGAGACACTTTGCAAAAGCACATCTGCTTTTACCCAGATGTGCAAAATGCCTCCACCTCTGTGAAATCGCGCTGCGCCTCTACCCCGCACACTACGGTAACCCGCGGGGGGGGGGCGCACAAACAAAGCCCCGGCCCAGTCCTAGCTCGCAACAGTGACGTCAGCGCGCCGCGGCGGTGCGGTGCGGTGACGCCCGGCGATTGGGTGAGAGCGCGGAGCCGAAGTGAGCAGCACGGTGAGGAACGAGAAGACAGCGGCAATAACAACAGCAGCAGAGGCCGCCGGAGGCTCCGCGAACACCACCTCACCCCCCCGGACCCTCGGCACACGACAACTCGGGTGAGGAACCAGCTTTAATGGTCATTGCTTCGGTCTTAGACGCTGTTCGCCGGCCGCCAAGCAGCAGCTGCCGCCCCGCAGGAAGTTTCTTTTGTCCTCCTCAGTCAACAACAACACAACAAGCGAGTTGACCGGAGAGGAAGAAGAAGAGGAGGAAGAGGAAGAGGAAGGTGTGCTAGTGGGTGTGTTAGCAGTGTAGCAGCAAGTTAGTTTGGTTTAAAGCGGCTGTGTCCCGTGAAAACAAGTCGCTTATCTGTGGGGTTGTTACACTTTGAACACCTTTGGACCAGCTAATATGTGGGTTAGCAGAGATAGCCCGCTGGGTGTTAGCCACACAATAGATGCCATTTTATCAGACTTGGAATTAGCATAAACACAGTTTGACAATATAATGGTTGGCCAGCTGTCCTGTAACAACAATTTCATTCTTTATTCTCTCTAATGTAGCTTCTTACAATGGAGGTGCACAGGGACAGGTGTTGTTTTGGTCATATGTATGGACAACCTGCTTTAAGTCTGTTTTCTAGTTCTCCCAGACTGATCAACACCACTGTTACCTCAACTGTGATCTTAGTAACCTTGTATGTGTACAACACATGCATTTCCTTGTCTGTAATACACTGTACTTAAAGGTTTGTACTGATTTCATGTTTCGATTCCCCCCCCAGATGCCTCAATGGCTGCACACTTCACCATTTCAGACAGCGAGTCGGAGCCGTCGGAGGAGGTTGAGGAATCAGAATTGAGCCAATCATGGAACGAGCCACGAGTTTTTCCGCGCCACACCCTCACTTTACCTGATCTCAAAAATGCAGGTAGGAAACCCCGGCGGACTACGAGTTTCTCAGTAGCTTTTTCTTAATACAATCCTAACCCGTTACCTTTCTCTCTCCCGATGTAGCAACCGGTCGAATCAGGCTGAACTCAGAGTCCCACGCCTACACTGTCTCACGAGACGAGGAGCTCCAAACCAGGGCGGACGAGGAAGCCGGCACGCCCACCGACGGCGCTCCATTCCGGGGACGGTCGAAGTCGGCTCCCCCTGCACTGTGGGCGGCAAAGAAGTACGGCCAGAAGCTCCGGAGGATGAGCGACGAGTTTGACAGCCTGCTAGACAAAGGGGTGAGAATTGAGGGGTCAGAGGACGAATGAGGGGTTTAAAAGGGTTTATAAAAACACAGATCACAGACTGTAGATATACAGCATTGGCATAGGTGGCAAAAGAGACAAGAATCCAGTGTTTCCAAGTAGAGAGAAGCAAGTATAGTTCAACTGATATGGATTTTTGGGGGCCGATACCGTTATTAGGGAGCAAAACATTTTCAATACCTATATTTTGGCCGATCTATTATGATAAAGAATTGGGCTATGATTCCAAAGATGTTGTATTCAATCAATCAAGTATTTGTACATTTTAATATTGCTAAACATAAACTCTGTGCAAGGCTAACATGTTTATGTCTTTTTTAACTCAACACTGTGTCTTCACTTCGTGCAGGCAATGAGGAAGGTGAACAGCGCCGGGACGGCCAGCCAGATGCACCACTCTAGAAGCTGGTGGAGCTACCTCTTCAGTCACCAGGAGATTGAGGGAGAGAACAACCACCTTGAGAACCAAACTCACCGTACTGAGTAGGCACTGAGAGTGGATGTAAGAGCAACAGAGGGAATCGATGGGAACGAAAAGAAAGCAATGGGGAAGCCAAGTGAACAATTGTGATTGAGAACAGTGAGCTCTGCTCTGAGTAGAAATGGAAGAAAGGTTGGTTTGATCAAAAGGAGAAGACTCCAAACACAAAGGCATGGCTAAACGGGAGAAGCAGTACGTAGTACTGAGGTTCTAAAGCCTCTAGTCATGTACATTTTACCACTAAATTGATATAAATTGTGTGTTTTTGTTGGTTGTGATGTGAACAACACTGTTGGGCAGCTCACTGTGAACTGGTCAAATGTGAGACGAGCATGAGGACAGACTTGTGGCTTTCCAAACCCACCGTGTAAACGGATGGAAGGACGAGCCGAGAGGAGAGACGACCTCTTTAAATCGCAGCAAAAGAATATAAAGATGGGACTAGAAAGGTGAACTATCAGTTAGCAAAAGACACTCAACCTTTTCAGTTGTCTCTCACATCAACACTATGCAATATACTGTAGATGGAGAGATACATGTGCTGAAACAAAACGTGACTTTGAGGCCACCTTGAATGCTGTTAGAACTTCCTTCCTCATTTTCTTGAGGAAATGCCAGAAGTTTGTGTGATGCTTGTTTTACTTCAAATGTTGGCGCTTGAATCGCACAAGAAATCCCTGTATTGTGCCAAAATAATCTTCAGGCAACAGAAGTGAGGAGAGAGGGTAAAAAAGGAAGGATTTTCTGTAAGTATTCAACTCAGGGGGCCTTTCTCCAACTTCCTGTTCTGCTACCAGAACCGTTTCTATCACTGTACTCGACTATCACCAACTGCTTTATATCTCAAATTTATCAAACGAACAATCTTGTACAAGGACAATCTTTGACAATGCAGAAAAAAAATTATCTTTTCTACAATTTCAGGGTTAGATTATATCGGAAGGAAATGACATTAAACAGACGTATAAAAAAGAGAAAGCACAAACCAATATGAATCTATCTTTTTAAAGCCTTGGATGAGCAAATAAAATAAAACAGACTGTCATTTTTATGTGTAAATATTTTGTTCATATTTTATCAAATGGCATTGGACGAGGGGTTATACGCGGCATTGGTTTTAGCTAGAATCGAATTTCACGCGTTCCTATTTTAAAAGTCTGGCCAACCCAGCAATAGGCAATGTACAATCCATGGCTGTTGTGATAAATGTTATGTGCTTATTTAAAAGTTGTGGGTGGGGATGGAGTGACTGCTGTACAAGGTTTTAAACACACTAGCCTTTGGGCCCATTTACTCAGCACCCAGTGCAAATAGAAGACAGATTCAGCGTCCAGCCCCTTTTACTACTTGCAATCCTGTCAAATTTATATAAGCATTAAATGTGGGGGGAGGGGGTGTCGACTTTGACCTGCATTGAGGTGTGAATAAAATGGAATCAAGCTGTTAAGAGTGCTGATCTAATTACCAATTTATATGATATTTACTGGCTTTTGAAGATTCCTTGGCACATATACCCCAAAATACTATCATTTATTTATGTTCTAATTGCTCATATTAATCATTCTACAACTAAGATCTGCACCTCTACACAGCTTGGTAATTGATTCGGCTATTTGTGATTTGTTTATCAATGTGTGATTATTGGAAATGGTAATAGGTTTGTTCTGCTCGTGTGTTACGCTCGACTCGTAGGGTCGAGTTGTGGCGTGCCAAGCTGTGCAGGTCAAGGGCTGCGTTTGTTATCGTCTTGAAAAATCAACTTTGCTACAGCTTTTTTTGATACATTTAAAAAAAAAACTTGGCTAAAGACAATTCTTTAATCACGTTAGAGATCCTGACAATCTGAATGACATCTACCCTTTTTTGTAAAGATTTGTCCAAGTCTCCTGTGTGTTTTTGTAACATGAGTTGACTGAAATATCTGGTATGAAGCTCCTAGCATAATTAATACAGTTAGAATATTCACTTTGAGTCATACTGCTCAAAAACGAGTGACTCCACTGTTTAATGATATTAGATATAAACAGCGGAGTCAGGAATGAGTGTTAAAGTGAGAACAGTGCTTTTAACATGTCACTTCCTGTACATCTACCTATACAAGTACTACAGTTAGCAGCTGTGTGGTGTTGTGAGTTTGGGACCAGATATGACCGCTTCACTCTTTAAAATAAAGTTCAGCTGAAATTTAAAAGAGTATAAATATTCTCATGAACTGCCTTGAACATGCTGTAACCTACGACCTGACACCACACAGCCGGCCTTGTCTCTTTACCTTATCTAACGCCTTAAATCTTCACAGCTCGCTGTCAGTCATTGAACTCAAGCAAGAAGCACAATGACGTGGAGGTGCGTTTGCTAGCACAACTGCGAGGGGAAACATTTTTAGCCTTAAAGGGCATTTCAGTGGAAGTCACGTGACCAGTAAGGGTTTTGACTTTGAAAACATTTGTGACAGTGAACACACCCGAGGAAAAACCTGCCGTGGCACCTGGAGTTCTGCAACCATCCTTAGTATTACTTGAATCTAGAGATGTGTTTTAGAGAGAACTGAATTTTTAATATTCCTTTTTTCTTATTTTAGTTTGATTCATTTTTAATGACTTTTGTAAATGTATTTTCTCTACAGCTGTCTAACTTCTGGTATATGCTGTCCTAAATAAATAATTTTAAGAGTGGTTTCCAAGTGGATTTCGTGCAGTTCCTTAAAATTCTCCAGTGCAGAGGAAGCTTTGGAATGTTTTAAATCCGTTCATATGCAAAAATAGAAACAGAAATTGCTGGAGGAGGAAATGTTGGGTATCGGTCGACTGTCAACAGCTGCCATTGTTGGTTACATCTGTGATATTCAAAGAGGTTGTGTAGTTTCTTGAAAAACAATGAGATTGGTTCAAGATTATGAATTTAGAAGCTACAAGATGCAGAGCATGGGTTCTCCTTGCTGCTTTTTTCCCTAAAAAGTTTATTTTCTCTTTATTGTTGTAATATTATGCAATTTATTTCATATGGCCCTAATACTCCATTGTAAGAAGCAACAGTACTAAAGGATTTAAAACTATTATTTTATATTATTAAGTATTTGACTCTTAGGCAACAAACCAATAGGTATTATAAGAGGGCTCTCAGTTTTGGGGACACAACACACAAGGCAACTTACTGGACAATATTTAACATGATAACTGAACTCTTGAGTCATCTCAGTAAGTACATGTACGTCAGCCTGAATCCTCAGTACAACCCAATGTATAAACCCAGAAAAAACTTAATTAACTGAGCTGCATGTGTTGACACTTCCATTTACCCACTGCCTGCATCACTGTTAAACTAGACTGGTACTGAGTAGAGCGCATTCCTCCGCCATGGCCCAACAGTCTCCTAAATTCAATCAAGCTGCACCAATTTGAACACACTCATAGATATCAGTTCCCTTTATGTGCCTGATTTCATTCATCGAGTTATTGCACCATGTTAAAGAAAGTGAAAAAAAGTCCTAGATCGGCCCCCTGATCCAGATCTGCACCACATTTAATTGTTTCCAAACCACATCCTTACACCAAGTTTTGTGATAATCCATCTTGTTGTTTTTGTGTTGTCTTGCTTACAAACCAACCAAAAAGGCCCAATGGAAGCAGACTAGTGGTCTATCAAGCCACTTCTGAAGGATCCCAGCAGTACTTGTGTCCACAGTCTAAAGCCGACAGTCGGTCCATGTCTGCGTCGCTCAGCGTGAAGTCAAAAAGTTCAGCGTTCTCTGTTATCCTGTCTGGATTGGAGGACTTTGGGAGCACTGGGACATGCTGCTGCACAGCCCAGCGCAACAGGACCTGGAGGTGAATGAAAGTTTTAAAAAATGATTTATTTTGAACCCAGAATAGGTGAGTTTGAATTAAAATAGTCTGTGTATGTGTTTACCTGGGCAGGTGTGCGTGCACAGTTCTTTGCCACCTCCGTAACACTGGGTTCCGTGACAAGCTCCCCTTTCCCTAAAGAGGAGTAGGCTTGGAAACACACTGCGTACTTGTCACACACACTCCTCAGCTCTGTCTGGCACAGCCGTGGGTGAAACTCTACCTGAAGAAAAAAAAATATATATATATACACACTCTCTGCACCGGCTGTTTTCATAGTGCACAAAATTATTTTTGTACAGTTGTGTATGATACCTGTAGCACTGCAGGGGGGATTCTGCAGGTCTGCATCAGCTCACTCATGTGCGCTGGTGTGTAGTTGGACACTCCGATGGCCTTCAGCTGGCCCTTGTCATGCAGCTCCTCCAGCGCGGCCCAACTCTGAGCTCGGTTGCCTGGAATCAAATATTCATTACGACCTAATCACAATGCTGTTACTTAAGTACAACTACATTTTAGAGGAGGAATGTGAGACGGCAGGTAAAATCTTATCTCTTAGTTAGAGGAGCATGTATTTACAAAACACTCAACTGAGTTAGTTCAAATGATTTACATTTATTTTTTAAACCAGAGTGGCACTCAGTAGAGCACACACCAACAGTCCCCTTAAATTCTGCACCTTCTAAAATGTGACTTTATGTGAAATCTTTACCTGGGTTGCATGTATCGGTCACCAGCTGACCCTGAGTACCAGGCCAGTGGATCAGGTAGAGGTCAATGTAATCCATGTCCAGCTGCGACAGGCTGTGCAGAGCTCCTTCCATGGCTTTGTCACCCTGATCCTTTGGGCCCAGCTTGCTGCATCGGGAAGGAGAGAAAGTAACCGTTGAGGGGGAAGATTTTGCCAAATGAAGAATTTTGCTCTGTGCGAAAAACCAAGAGCTCAAGAGCCTCCATATCGTCTCTGAGAAAGAAAAATATCATGTGATGTGGGTATGACACGTAAACATTTAGGCAAACATTGGTCATTTTACAAATATTCCATCTATATGTTCATCTTCCAGCTATATTCAAGATGACATGTGTGTTCAACAAAAGATTATATCTTCTGTCCTTTGGTACCCCAAAGGTCACTTATGTGGCAGATATGAGCTCATATACATCACCTGGTTATGAATACGTCCTGTCTAGTCAAGCCATATTTGGGCAGGAGCTCCCTCAGGGCTCGACCCAAGTCGGCTTCATTCTTGTAAACAGCTGCACTGTCAAAGGCACGGTAACCTGCAGCCAAGGCGGCATCCACAGCCCGGTGGACGTCCTCTGGACCCCTCAACTTGTAGGTCCCCAAACCCAGGACGGGCATTTGAACCCCCGTGTTTAGAGGGACAGAAGACGTGGAGGAGGGTGAGGACGACATCTGGTCTGTTTGGACGCTGTGGTTTACTCAGCTCTGTTGAAGGGGGAGACAGAGCAGAGGGAGGAATGAATGGGAGGTTTTCTTGGGTATGGTTTAGAAGGAAGATCATTTTTAAAAAAGCACTAATGGCGCTGTTCCCTCTGTATAAACATCAACACACAGAGTTTGTCACTGTTCGTGTCTTGTTGTAAATACAGTTTGATTCAAACAACACACACCCTGTTTCTCTTGAGCTCATGACTGAAGCCACAATGCTTTGGGAAATACACACGTCACAATATACCGACAATGACGCAATGGGGTCAGTAATGTGACGCCGGTGCGCAAAATAACCAGTAAAACTGGAACATGGATGTAAGTAAGGACGCTCTGGTTTAATATAAAAACACTCGCCTTAACTTCTGCTCGAGCTGAATTCTTTTAAATGAGAGATAACATGTCGATAAAATGAATGTCCGAGTTTTAGAATATATATAATTTAACCTTACCGAACTTAAACCGTAGTTTAAATGTGAACATTTACAACTTGTGGTGTCTTCCTTCCTGCTCCCACACGTGGTCAGCTGACAGTCATGTGACCGTCTGGGCGGTTTTCTCCGTCTCCATAGCGACTCCTGCTCCGGCGCCGCGGATTGGAGGAGGAGCTGGCCAATCAAAGACGCCCACAGGGAGTGGAGGGCGGCAGTTCCGCTCGTCCGGCGAATCACGGGGCGAGCGGGGCGTTTGATTGACAGGCGTTTAACTGTTGACGTGCTGCTGGAAGCTGAAGTTCACTCGCGTCTGAGGAGAAGTGGACGACGTGGGAAATACAAGTCGCCATTTTCTGTAGACATTACGGTAATTTAGAGAGGGCGCGGGAGAGAGCTTCATTATAAACTGTTAATTGTGATAATTGGGGCAAAGGTTCAGGTTAAAGTGAATGTGTTTTCTTGCTAGCTCCTAGCAAACTGTACATGAATGCTAACAGTTCATATCTTGTTCAGGAAGTCATTCATTTGTTTTGTTTACGAACCTCCAGCTGAGCCATGACGCTGGAGACCTTCTCCTTCCCTCTTCCTGAAACTCGATTCTTCAGAGCTGATGGGTTCGTCTACAAGTTTAAGATCAGAGGAGGCAGCAGCTTCAGGCAAGACAGAAACACACACAGGTTTATAATGCTGCCATTGCTCTTCCTGCAGTCAAAGATGTGAGGAGTTAGTTTTCTGGCTTTGTGGATCCCATCTCCTCCAATAAGTGGATTTTCCTTTTTCACATTTTATTTTATTCGTGAAAGTAGAGCAAAACAACTCAAGCTCAAAATCCAAAACCCAAACACATAATAATAATAACTCTTTCATTATTTATTTAGCGTCTTTCTAGTTGCCCCAATGCCACTTTACAAAGTTGAAAATTAAAATAAAACAAATCAAAGTTATAGATAGATAGATAGATAGATAGATCCTGTCACTAAAGGTTCTCAGACCCTATCTGAGGAGTATAAGGGCCGAGGAGGTCAAACATGGAGGGATTTATTGGTGAGGAGGAGCATCATGGTTTAGGATGAGTTTGATGTGCTGCCACGGCTTGTTTCTGCTGAGAACCCTGGCAGCTGTGTTCTGTGCGTACCGGAGCCTGCCAAGGTCCTTGCTGGGTACCACAGACAGGCAGTGTGGTCCAGATGGGAGGCGTTGAAGGCGTGGACGAGGGTCTCTGTCCCTTTCTTCCTATCCTCCTCAACATCCAACTCTAAAGCGGTGCAAAACATTCTTCAGTCTCAAAAGCAGTTGTTGTCATCGCTAAATCATTGATCCTTTTTCGCCCTTTCATCTCCATTCTTCGCCCACAACAGAGACGACTACATGCTGTGACTTTGTCTTGATATTTTGTTTCATCTGTACAGAAAAGAGGATCTAAAGCCCCACAGCTTCTGTCTTCCTTCAGGCAGGGAAACTAGAGTCCTGAGTGATCATCCAAAGCCTTCAACCTGTTTTTTTCCCTTGTGACTGAAGATTATTGTTTTATCTAGCATCTAATGTTTCCGACACTCAAGGCTCAGCAGCAACCCAGCGTTCTTTGCTTTTAGTTGGATGTTGTGCTTCCAACAGTCTTTATTGCCTTTTCTTTCATGCACTGCTGCAGGGTAATACATTCACCGATGGATACAGTGCCTTATACTGTGATCATATTTGACAGTATTTTTTTTTAAAGTTACCAGAACTAGAAATGCTTCCACAATGTACAGTGATGTGTTTATTTCAGTGGAGAGGAGGTGATGGAAGGAAACTGCTTCAATCAGGAACTGGAGGTAATAATGATTGCACTTTGTCCCTCTGTCAGCATTTACATTTGTTATGTTGACTTTAACTCTTATTCACACATTTCTTTTTTGGTCAAATTCACAATGAACTGATGCGTTCTGACTTTATCTTCTCTGTTTTCAGGACATCATCAGAACTGTTCTCGGCAACCTGGACAATCTCCAGCCTTTCTCCAGTACCCACTTCAATGTCTTCCCTTGTATCCCTCAATGTAACTTCACCAGTGTGTTTGTCCATCAGTGTATTAATCTATTGGGGGGAATGAAGTCATGCAGATGTACAAGTTTGCACGTGAAATCTTGGTTGCATGTCTGTGTTTTATGTGGAAAAATGTGAAAAGTAGCTGAATAAGATAAAGTAGGGACTGAGCAGTAAGGTCACAGCCATTGTTCAGAGTTGAGACCCCCTTTCGTGCATGCAGCTACTTGTGTTATGTTCAAATCCCTGTGTTTTCTTGACTGTGGCTCCCAGATAAGAAGCGGTGGGAGGGATTATCTAAGGTGATGTGCAAACACGATGAGAAGAACCTGAGCGCCTACCCTTTCATTCTCATCCTCTACCTGGAGAAAAACACACAGAATGGTGAGGAAACACGCACAACACTTGGTGCTGCACTTATTGTCCTTGTTCAACATACAGCTGCTGGTTAGATCACAGTATCTAATGCTGAATACACTGAGTTACATGCTGCCTTCACCTCAAGATATCTGGTAATTCAGCAGAATACATGGGATAGAAATTCCTATCACAGGATCTCAGACGTTCGTCCTTGACGCCTTTCCTTAATCTCTTGGTGTTTAAGTGCAGAGGACGAATAGAGGAGTCTTTATACAGGTCCATAATGATGTCTCACATGTGCTATATATATTTTACATCTTTTTTCAGGAAAACATGCAGAGAAGAGACTGAGTCCAGTGAGTTTTTGTAATATTACTGATAAAATAATACAGTGTTGTATAATTCAAACAGACACTGGGAATAAAGAAATGACCAAAGAGTGTGTGTTTTCTAGGGGAAAGAGAGAGAGCATCACTTCTCTGTTTCTAAGCCCCAGTCCAAGCGCACTAAGACCGACTCACCACTAGAGGAGGCCATACTACAGGACTTAGTCAAGGAGTTGGAGGCTGAGAGCAAGATTTCCATGGTGGGGTAAGTCCTCTTATCTACTGTTCTGAAGAGACTACACGTTCTGCCACATTGAGATAAGATAAACTTTAATGATCCTATACCGGGTAAATTCACCTGTTACAGCAGCAGATAAAGGCGCTAGAGCAGGTGAAAGTATAAAAATATATACTAAAAATAAAACAATAGAAAATACAGAGTATACATATAATCTACACCTTTCACTACAGGTGGAACATTTCATCAAAAGTATTATTGCAGTGTTGGGGCTGTAAACTGTGGTAATATTTGATTCCTCTCACATTGACTTTGTGTTTGCAAGTTTATTTGATAATTTACTAGTTTATACCCTGATATATAATATTACACGTGTCTTGACATTTTATCCATATCATCCACACTTATTAAATATTCTCTCTGTTCAACAAAACAGAGAGGTTGCTAGTTTAAGTCCATAGACATGCTCTGCATCAAGTGCACTGTAAGAGTGACATCTTTGTCATCATGGCTGTAATGTTAATGAAATATAGCAGGTATTATTGGAATTAATATGGACAATGCAGTGTGAGCTTACTGTATATATCGACACACAACTGTATACACATTGTGTAGAGATGAGTGTTCCACACACACACACACACACACACACACACACACACACACACACACACACACACACACACACACACACATGCGCGCGCTCCAGTGATTCCTGCAGTTATGAATCAAGACATGAGGCAACCGGGCGCCACCTCAATCACTCTGACAGTCAGCTCAGTAGGGTGAAACTTATTATTTAAAATGCTCACACACACTCGCAGGCCTACACTCACACACACAGACACACACAAACAAGGTCCTGTCCTCCACTTAGTTTGTGTTTCACTTATGTAAACAGAATTGTCTCCTTTCTTTAAAACTTGACGAACGCACAGTCAAATGCACAAACTGTGTAAATATCCTGGGAAGAAAAAAAAAACCCGTCCTCGAGCATCATTACCAGTTCACAGGAAATCAAGTTTCATTGAGCTTTTCTCATTGAATTACATTCACCACATTGACCATTACATTAACATGTCCTCACAAAGGTGGCGCACATCAGCACGCAGCAGTGCAAGTTCAAAAGTACAGCGCACGTATTGTACAAACACAATTACTGTCCATGTTCAATTCATACACTGTGTGTGTGTGTGTGTGGGTGTGGGTTGGGGGGGGGGGAGGGGGGTGCCTATGTGATGCCCTGGAGGGACAGGTTTGTTTTTGTGTTAAACCTGCTGGAAACAAGGGAACAGAAAAGTACCAGTTACAAAGAGCAAGTGTGGACGAAGAACGGACAAAAAGAGACAGAAAGAGCTTTCTGTTCTGCTGACATGTCTCTATGTATAACACTGACAGTGCAGTTCATAACAAAATGTACGGGTCATATATTGTTGTAAATGTATTTCTGATCAGTTTACTGATAGAATTACAAAGGGTGTTTAAGACCTCATCAGACCCTCAGACAAGTGGTAGAGATAATGGATGGCTGGAGCTGAAGCTCTGAGGGCTGCACCCTCCTGCTAGTTCTTCTCTCTGCAGCCTCAGCCTTGTCATGGGAGATGTGGTTTGGTCAGACTCAATAAAACACTGCAGTTGATACAGTGCTCTGTTGAAAGGAAGATTTGCCACCCTGACTTTTTTGATGCCCCAGCTCATGTAGCCACTTTCTGACTTCATCTGGAAGCTGACTGGACTTCTTAAAAGTCACTTTGGACAGTGTCTGCTAATGCATGTTAAGTAATGTACTTAATACTCTTCATACAACTCTAAGTGTAAGAACTAAAGAGTAAAATAAAGATTTTAGACCCGTATTGTATCTAAAGGCCTTTGGAGGCCATGCCCGATGAAGCATGACACCATAAAATGATGACTCATCATTTTAAATATATATATTTATATGCATTTATATATGACAAACCCTAACCTTACATAATCTTTTATATTATAGTTCTGACATATAGAGAGGAGTATTGACCTTGTCCGTTTCATGTTATGTTCACTTGTTTTATCAGTCTTTAAACATAAGAATAGTAACAGAACTTAATTTTTCAGGAAAGTTGCTCCAATATATTTATATGTTAAGTTCCATATGGTAATTATTAGTTAACCACACTTTCAAAAATGTTTACAAAAGAAATTGTTCCATCAAAGTAAGGTAACTTGGTGATGTGGGACTTTCAGCAGGCTGCACGTGGACAATCCACATGAAGAGGGAGAGGTCAAAGAGGATCCAGGACATGTTGTCAAGGTGATGCTTTTTATTTAGTCATTCATTCACTTTCATTCATCTCTTACTCACATTTGGTGAACTGATTGTCACTCTCTTAAATGTCAAATGAACAAGTCAGTCATCTCAGCGCACCGGTGTGTCGACGTAACCGAATCCAACAACTCATCTTTCCCTTTGAATCTCTCTATCACCTGTACTAGCACACACACACACGCACACACACACACACTTGTGGCACCTCTGCCTTTATTGCAGCCCCAGGCTAACATTAGCGCAGACAGGTAAGATAACAAGTGTGATTAAGGTAATAATAGCATTACATCAGACAAAGAGTCAGACAGAGAGTGTAGGCTACGTGTGTGTGTGTGTGTGTGTGTGTGTGTGTGTGTGTGTGTGTGTGTGTGTGTGTGTGTGTGTGTGTGTTGGTGATGTAAAGCAACAAACGACTCCGATCTGCCCAGCCCCGCTCTCTACTTGTCCACGTCCCTTCATCTCATCTGATCCTCTTTTCTTTTCTTTTTTTTTACACTCGTCCACTCTGACATTTCTTTCCACCTCTTCCATCTACAGCTTTTCTTTTCTTTTTTTCCCCTCACATTTGTTTCAAGTGGAAAAAATGATTTAAACTAATTATGTCAGCCCATTGAGTTATTTATTTTCTTAACACTGAGAAGGAAGTGCCAATACAAGTCTACAGAGCTTTAACACGGATTACGTTGGAATATTGTGGTGATGTCAAGGTGATTTGTCACTCGTGCACAAATTCAAGAGAAAACTTGTGAACATTTTTGAAAATCAACAACAATTTACAGTAATAACAACAGCTTTACTCCACATATAATTAACAGTGATGTCTTTTTACACAAGAGTTTGAATTCATGAGCTGTTGTTAGCTAAGTAGCCCAGAGCTTTTCTTGTTTTTCTAGCTCTTTGCCTTTGGGTGTTAGGTTGGTTCTACCACATTTAGTCAGCTAGTTAACTATTAAAGCTTTGCCATCATTTTAATTTCTTTTTAATCCTCATTTAATCCTTGTTTGACAAACTCCAGCTGAAATCAGACATCAACATGATGAGTGAGAGTCCAGGTGAAGTGCAGCCGGGGACGATACAGGACAAAGAAGTGGAGGAGGACGATAAGGCAGCTTCAGAGAGGTCAGGGTTTCTGACTCGACTGGCCAGGTTAGTGTGAAGGCACAGTGGGCATGTTTACTGAGTAGCCCAGTTGAGAACAGCCAAACAACCAGCAAGCAGTATCTCACTTGTATGCAACAGACAAACAGCAGAAAGGTTAGAAGCAGATCTGCAGGAGTAGAAGACTCACGTCACATCTTATCTGTAGATTTGATTGACTTTTACACCCACAGGAGAAATGAGCTGATTAGTACTAAGAGAGAAAAAGATGATGTCAGGGTTTAGGATGGATTGGGGAAATCCAGCTAATATGTGCACAGAAATTACAATATTCCCGTGAAGTATCTGTTCAGACAAGCTGGGACACCAGACGTCCGCAGGAGAAACAAGGACTGTCAAAAGTAGCTCAACGTCAAATCTTACAAATGTAGTCTTATGGTTTACCCTGTAGTCGTTATGGTAATAATGATATACAGTAGCAGTTTATTGAATGAGACCAAGAAGCAGAGAGCTGCAGTCATCATGTGTGCAACTTATACAGACTTTTAAAATGTCTCGTTCTCCATCTCTTTGCAGCCGGATCTTCCCTTTCTCCTTGTTCTTCAGAGACGACTGAGAGGCAGGAAGGTCAAAGTAGTTCATGTAATGGAGCCTCATCAGGTTTTGGTTTATAGGCACAAACCAAATAGTTTGGTTTAGTTTTAGTTTGGTTGAACTTGTTTTGATCTCTTCATGAACTATAATCTATAGATTTGTAGGTTTGTCTTCAACCTCAACTGATTAATTTTTACATTTGTATTTGTCAGTATAGTTTTTTAAATGTTCCCTGAGATTTCTGCTCTTGTTCTCTTATTGTACTTGTGACATTTTCCATTGTATTGATTTGTTATGACATTTTGACATATTTAACTATATAGAGATGGAGAGTCTATTTTTTCACCATATTTTTATTGTAGATTTCCCCTAATATAAGCAAATAAATATTGTATTGTTGACACTAGATCACTGCCTCTCTGTCCATTTCTTCTCTTGTATAATCCCTCAGCTCTAGTTTCTAGCGATGGAAATGAATATTTAGAGTGCAGCAAAATTTAAATGTTGACATTGTTGCTCAGTGTGCAGACTGTGCGGTGAGTTCAGGAAAACACGTTGTGATGCTTTTATTCTGATTGCCGTAGAACCTTCCGTAACATTTCCACTCCTTCATTTGTGCATGTGTGTGCACGTGTGTGTGTCCTCGTAAGTGCACACCTTGAGCTTCAGTGAGTATCACCTTGTGGAAACTCCACTTTCCTCCTGTCAATCTAAATTAGCTAAGTGTTCTGTGTGTGTGCGCATAGTTTAAAAGTATTTCTACCTGAATTCTGATGCTAATAAACCCAAAAAATTAAATAATGCAGATGAACTTTGAGAAAAAGGTGTGTGTGTGTGTGTGTGTGTGTGTGTGTGTGTGTGTGTGTGTGTGTGTGTGTGTGTGTGTGTGTGTGTGTGTGTGTGTGTGTGTGTGTGTGTGTGTGTGTGTGTGTGTGTGTGTGTGGCTGCATGCACGTGTCCAAGTGTTTATATATGGAGGAAAATGGGTCGACTCAAACATTATCTTAGAAACAGGAAAACGTTGCCTAATCCTCTCCTTACATTGTCATAGAGCCCAAAATAACACGCATCACATCATTTATCTTACATTTACTCACACACTTTGACCACACACACAATATCCTGTCAAGACATAATGATGCACACACAAAGTATTTAAAATAACACACACAACATACACTCACCATGCACTCGTCACACCATCATACGCTGAGACACACACTTCGTATACTTTCCCTCACACACCAACACACACATGCGCGGATGCATGTGCACACGCACTGAGATTAAAATAACAGGGAAGAAGTGGAAGCGGACACATTAATGATATTATAGTTATTCAAGACGCCACAGTTTCCACGGCAGCCGAGAGCGACGGGGCCACTGAGTGATACAAACATCAGTCACCCCGCTGAGTCACACTGGAGTAATGTGTGTGTGTGTGTACTTCAACTGCAAGAGAGTCTCCAGTTTAACAAAGTTCATTCATGTCTCTCTCTCATGATGAGGTGCTGTGGCCCACTCAGACGCATAGTCTCTCTACCCCCTCTCTCTTCGGTTGGCATGGAATCAGTAGAAACACACACACTGTGGCCGTCCATGCAACTTACAGTCAACACACTAATAGTTTTGTGTGTGTAGGTGGGGGGGTTTAAGTGATGATGTCACACATTCCGTTTTCCATTGACATAACTGGATTGGGAATGTTTGGGGTAGAGGGGCCATAAGATGATAATTGTGTTTTCGTTAGAAGGGATGTGTGTGTGTGTGTGTGTGTGTGTGTGTGTGTGTGTGTGTGTGTGTGTGTGTGTGTGTGTGTGAGAGTGAGAGAGAGAGAGTGTGTGTGTGTGAGTGAACGTGCAGCGCTGGAAGCTCATCCAGCATCGACTGAATCCTGGTTACTGCAGCCTGTTGTTAAAATGCATTGAAATAGCAGTGTGTTGCTCAAACATCAGCCGCTGTCATGCAAATGTGTGTTTACAAAAAATGCACGCATGAGGCATACAACATGTGAGAGGCAAACAAAATGTGAATGACATAATTCTTATCCAACCAGGGTTCTGTATTGACAGAGGGTTTAGAGGAAACGGTTGCCATTATACTTTATTTTCAACAAAACACAAGTAAAGGCCAAATCCACAACTTAGACATCCTGGTCTGCGGCACTCAGCCTCAAAGCAAAGAAGGAAACAAACATAAACTGTTTATAAAGATGGATGACATGACTGCTCCCAAAAAATCAAGTGTCTCAATTGCAACCTGGTGGCTGTCTCCAGTATAGGTCATAAATCCCGCCTCCTCCTCCATGTCAGTGATTTGGACACGGACCATCGTAGAAAGTCAAAAGTAGAAGTCATTCTTATTAGGTTCAAGTGTTCATTTTTCCAGTAATTCTTTTGATGTTATTAAAATGTAGGGAGACGTCATGATTCACAGCTGAGATTGACTTACGACTGGTCGAGCGCATGTGTTGGTGGGACATCTCCACCACGGCTACCATTATTAGCATAGACTCTGCATCCAAACGATGGCAGCGTTCATATCCGATTCATATTTTGCATAATTTCTGGATCATGGGAGCGAGTGGAGACGCTTTGTCCGTCTTTATATACGGTCTATCATCCCAAATATATGGTTTAATTTTTTAATTAAGGCCAAGTAGAAAATGGCTTGGCACTGTAGCTTTACGCAAATGTTTAAACGTTCGGGAGTCTGATGAGTAAACGTCAGCAAGCAGGAGTGAGTCAAACTGAACAATGTGTTTTGTGTATGATAATGAAGGAACATGTCACCCAGCGCAACAGTGACGTGTTTGAAATAGCTGCTGGGCAACAATGGAGCGCTGTGGCACAGAGGAATAATCTATAATCAAGCTATGAGTCCCAGGATGCCAGTCAGTAGAGCACATTCCTCTGCCAAGGCCCAACAATTTCACACACTCATGAATATCAGTCCCCGTTATATTCCTCACTGTTTTGTTTTTTTTATCAAGATCCATTAATTAATAATTGACAAACTAACTTGTCTGCCAGAGTTATAAGAATATTCAATAAAGTAAATCAACATTTCTCAAGTATTTTCTGAAGCTAAGAAGATTTTATTGTATTCATTCCATGAAATTCATTCAAGTAATAGATATGGAAGAAATGTGGAAAGGTTTTACTATTAAAATAAGGATTCTATGGCATAAATAAAAAGTTTTAAGAAACCAAAAACAGATTCTGATTGCTAGAAAACTCTTGACTTGGACATATAAAGAGTTGTAAAGTTGTAAAGAGTAAAGATGCGTTATTCAGGATAGAGGATAAATATGGAGCTGCTGATGGAGAAAAACTGAAGCAATAATAACTGCATCTGAAATCTAATCCAAAATATCTCGAGATGGAGCAAAATGTGTTCTCTGACGCACCTCCAGCTGCTGCTCGGTCGATTGCGATCGTATTGTTTGGTGAGTTCTTCTAGAATCAGTTCAACTGGCAGATTCTGTTGAGGACAAAGAGTCAAGTCATTTATTTTTATGGCCCAGTATCAGTGGGCTGCAGTGTCTCAGTGGGTTTTGCTGGCAAACAACTGCAGTGACTCCCAACCTCACCTCGGGGAAGACATGGAAAAACTCATTGGGAAACCAAAATGTAACCTCAGGGGAGGAAGTTTAAATAGAGGAACCCCTACATGAACACACACACACACACACACACACACACACACACACACACACACACACACACACACACACACACACACACACACACACACACACACACACACACACACACACACACACACACACACACACACATCTAACCCCCTCCTCCTCTGATGGCTGGGAAGCTGTTCCAGCTACTAAGTTTGTTCCTTCACCGTGAAACCCAGTTTAATTTGGAGACGCACCAAGAGAGGACAAAGGGAACCTATTGTGGGTCTTTGGCACCACGTTTAAAGATCTAGAACATTTGAGGAGTGACAGGGATACTCGTCAATGGTCTGATCTGATAGTCGGTGACCTCTGATGTGACACTGAAGCCCACACGTACGTGCTGCAACAAATAGTCAAATTACAAGAATGTCTTTACCCGCTGGAGTTTGGAGAGGACGGTTGCTAAGCGGACATCCTCTGTTCAAGACAAAAGTAGAAGAGAAGCAGAGTCAGGCGTTCCCCAAATATACCCACACACACACACACACCCACACCCACACACACACACGCTGAGAGAAAGAGTTGACCGAAACCCACAATATCTTCTGACCCGACCCTGCCCTTCCTCCTGCAGCCACAAATGGAAAACCCAGGCAGTGTGTGTGTGTGTGTGTGTGTGTGTGTGTGTGTGTGTGTGTGTGTGTGTGTGAGTGTGTGTGAGTGTGCCATTCAGTATATTCATTCCCTTACAGTGTGTATCAGGCTTAGAATATTATTTTGTGTGTGATTAAGTGTGTGTACATCCTTGTACGTGCACCTCCCTGCGTGTGTATGTGTGTGAGGTGAAGCTGTGTGTGTGCGTGTGTGTGTGTGTGTTCTCACTGTTGTGGCGGTGCGTTGATGGAAAACCTATCTAGTTTTCCTTTGTGTCACAGCAGCAGTGCCCCTGAAGGTTTAAAACAGAGTGCGAGGATGGGGAGGGTGGAGGGACGCGGAGACGTTAACACACTCCAGGAGGAAGACAGAGAAGAAGTTCAAGGCCATTAGAATATTACTGGAGAGTGTGTTGTTGCCCAGGTAGAACGAGTGGGGGAGAAAGACTAAAGAGGGAGCTGTAGAAAAAAAAAGAAAAAGGGGTCAGACACTCTCAGCTCTGTTATTGTGGGTGTGCCCAGAGCTATAAGTGTCTTACCTGTGTTACTTATAGCCCTGCATGAGGCTCAGAGGAGACACACACTCACATACACACACCTGTCTGTCCACACACCTGCCCTGCAGTTCAGACGCCGCGCTCTCCACTCCACATCTCCAGGTAAGACCCTGCTCATTTTTTTATTTTGAAATGAAAGGAATAGATCTTTAAAACTTAATTCTTGCTTTTTTTATTTTTTATTTTAGAGGCTTTTTTCTGAGAATGCAAAAACATAGAAGTCTGATTAAGTTGAGATTTAGTATATTTGGGAGGAAATGCTTTTTTTAAACCCATTCATCTGTTTGAGGAAATCACATTTTTTGCACTCTAATTTTTTGCATGCATTTTGCTCTACAGTTGCATGACAGTATGATGTTTCAGAGTTTCTTCTAACATTCCTAATAACTCAGCTTACCTTTTATAAACATTTTTTCTGATTTATATCAATAATATCTTAATTATCTTAACAATACATTATATCAACGGTATTGTTCTCTTTCAGTGAGGCTTCACACATAGTAAATGCAAATCAGTAAATTCCATCTGTGCATTAAGATGCAGATGATCCAAACTGCATTTATTGTATCTGATGTAAATTTTAAACATTAATTGTTTGTATAATGACTTGGTTTGATGGTTTGATGCAACTTGAATCCTTCATACAACTTAAAGTAAATTCTAATATAGAATAGATGATAATCTGGATGAGTGACAGTGAAATATTTTCACCTCTTTCTTGCCAAATGTTTAAATTTATATCTAAAAGTTTTAGAAAGGATGCATGAGTTTTTTAGCCCTGGATGTGGTTTTATAGAAACAGTTTTTAATGTCTTTAAGATGCACAGTTCCAAATCTTGGAGCAGCAGCTTACGACACTATGCATGAACTTTGCGTCCTTCATGTTTTAAGTTCCTTTTGCACACACCTTTTAAAGGCAGCATTGATAACATGATTTTCAGAAGGTGTTTCTGTGTTTCAACAACCCAAACTTTTCCAGTGTGTTCTTGGTGGTCTCAAATGCTCGCCCCCCCACTGTCATTTCCCAAAGTGGTGTGTCGTCTATTACAACCCACTTTCCTTGAAAACCAAACCTCCGGGCGTGGAAACGGCACATAAGAGGAAAAAGCCGGGCATTTCTCCCTCCCCCGGTGCCCCCACTGGCTGACATGGGGTTAATGGGCCTCACACACACACACACACACACAGCCACTCACACACAATCCTGACCCGTTAATTTGCTCTTATACCAGCAGAGTAAATGGCGATTCCCAGCGCTCCCTGGGCTGGAAAGAGCTGCCATCTTAGAGGGCAAGGGTCAGGATCGGTAAATTCTCAGGAAAATATGACTTTATTGTTTACACACGTGCTGGAGTGTGAGAGTGTGGGGGGCGGGCACGTGCATCCATGAACACTCAGGATCATGCATGCATGTGTGCGTGTTCATGCTTATGTGCGTTCATGTGCAAAACACAGACACACACACACACACACACAGGATCCTTCACCTGATTGAGACTTTAATTCACGTACAGCGATAGGCCGATGAATCTCAGCTACGTGCACATTCGTATGAGTTGGAGAGGGCTGTATACACATGTGTCAGCAGGTAGCTGTTAAATGAGGCAGATTGAAAAGGTAAAGACAGTTGGCTATTGTTTTTACCCACACCGGCTGTTACTCAGATGAGTGACACCCAGCCAGACACGCAAGATGGGAAATCACCTTGGCCCGATGGAGACGGTTGCTCTGGGCAACGCTTTGATTTTAGGGCAAAGTTCAGCAGCAGGAGATCAAAAGACTTTGAGACCACGGCACCAAATTAAAATCTAATGAGTTGAAATGATTATTTTGTCTAAAGACGTTAAACTTGTGACTTCTCTGTAGTCTTATCATTGCTCTGTTTGGACCCTCTAGGCTTCCGTTCAGATGTCGCCGTGCGTGACCTCACACCTCTGCCTGCTGGTCTTACCAGTGATGTCACTGCTGCTGCTCTTCTCTTCCATTGGTTGGAGCTACGATGGCCTCACCCCTGGCTGTCACCTTCACCGTGAGTTACACACACGAGCACACAGGAGTACACCGTTTCAAGACACCAAATCTAGGGAGCAACAGGGTTTATGGGTAATGTGGTCTTGAGAACGTTTTTTATCAACTGTTCTTGTTGAGACCATCGACTGTGAATAAAGATGGATGACGCGTTGTTCTAGAAATCATAGAAAACGTTTCCAGGATACAAACGGCGTCATCTTGCCCATTTAGAGCCAGAGCCAGAGCCACTAACATGGAAGCAGTCCCCAGGTGACAATCGATGCCCTTTGGCTTCACTTTTGGGGAGCCCTGATGTCTACCATCTTTTATATACAGTTATATACAACCTTCAATATCTTATCGTATTGCTGGGCCGTATCACAAACACAAAACACAAACATAAGCTCATTCCCCCTCTCTCTTCCTCTCCAGCCTTCAACGTGACCATCCGCAGTGACCGCCGCAGCACGTGTAAAGGCACCCATCTGGTCTACGCCTGTGTGGGCTACTGCGAGTCCAGCGCCTTCCCGTCCCGATACTCCGTACTCGTGGCCTCCAACTTCACCCACAACATCACCTCCGCCTCACGATGCTGCACCATCAGCAAGGACGCCAAGGTGAGGAGCGGAAGGGAGGTGACTGGATGTGCACCACAACACAAAGTTTCGAACTTTCTTATTCATGGCCTATTGCTTGTCTTCCCTCAGGTCAAAGTTCGCCTGGACTGCCCTCGTGGTCGCCACCACGATGAAATAGAGATTTTGACAGCGAAGGCGTGTCGCTGCGACATGTGCCGCAAGTCCCGCTACTGACATGTCATGACAGCATGCTGTGTCGCACTGGGATGAGAACCAAAATCCCACTTTGAACGATTGAAATATACGAGTTCAGCGATACAACAGTAACTATCCTTCATCTGTCTGTGTTTGCTTCTTTTAAATGTTGAAGAAAATTCACTTTAACTTATTTTCCTGAAAACAAATTGGTTCCACCACGTTACTCTCAAAACCAGGGTGTCCTTCACTTGTTTTTGTAAAGAAAATCAAACGATGGAGAGGCGCCTGCAGAAATACAGAGACCATATGAGTCTGAAAGTTTCACATCAAGTGAAATTTCCTCTGGATCACTAACCCAGTACTTTTATATTGAAATGCTAAATTCTCACTTTTGAATGTCCAAAAAGACGTGCTGTATGTGTGATGTGTGTACTTGTACAGAAATCTTTGTGAGGACGCATAGACCTTACGGAGTGTGGACATCTTGGGCAAGTGAGGACATTGTGACGCGTCCTCACTTTCTCAAAGGGCTGTTTAAAGGGTTAAGACTCTTTTCAGGGTTAAGACTAGTGCTGCAGATATTTTTTGTCTAAACGGATATTTTGTCCTCTGTTTTACAAAATATTTCTGCCCAGACAAGAACACAAAAACAACCACATCCGCTCAACTTGGAAGGCCTTTGTAAAAACCTAAATTTGTATTGTTTTAAAACGCCTTTTGCAAAATATTAGTGGTGACGGTTGAGGCTGGGGCTAGTGTCCTCATTAAGATAGAAGTTTGTGTCCATGTGTATCTCTGTGTGCGTGTGTGTGTGCGTGTGCGTGTGTGTGTGTGTTTGTTTGTGTGTGTGTGTGTGAGATTGTATTGTGTTTTCTTTGTTGTGTAAAATGTGATGTGAGGGCGTCTTCTGTAGAAAACTTGATCGACACACACGCGTGTTACAGCATAAACACTCTATCACAAAAACTGAAACTTGGCAAACCGTTACATATATACGCAGCCAGAAATGAAAAGTATTGACACTCATTCACGCTCAAGCACGATGCAGACTCAATCAAATTCAAACTCTTCCATACTGAACTATATTTCATATAATATATAGTTTATATTGAAATACAGTGTGGTCCAAGTGGTCTCAAACTTTCAGGACCAGGCTGTATGGCAACATGAATAAAAACAAGTGAGGCAGTTATGTCAATGTTAATTCACTACATCGGCAACGTTTGGACTCAAGGTCATTTAAATACATAGTTTCATCATTTGCAATAACCACTAAACCCAGACACGAGACTAAAGAATGTACAACATGTATTTATATTTATGAATTTGAACTGAAAGACATTTTTGTAAATAATACTATCTATTGATGAAATCAAAGAATGTTTGAAAAACCAATGAAATGAAAAAGAGAAAGAATGCACTGTATAGTTTGTGATGAATACGTATTTTCAATAAATTTCTATTCTGCAACTGTTCGTGGCTGATGTGGACTTTTGCTTTATCTTTTACACAAACACTTGTTTCCTTCACTCTAAGGGACATTGCAGTTACTTATTGTATTAACATGTATGGTAAAAAGCAGACTTACGGTTTAGTTGGCAGGCAACAAAAAAGATCCAAACTCAAATAACTCCCAAAAAGTGGTAAGACCAAACTTGAAAACAACAGTGAGCAGAACTGAAACATTTGGAAATCCAACACGTGAACAAACCAACTGACCAAGATGGAGGAATAATTGAGCTCAGGTGTGACACATTGCAGCAGGTGCCGACAAACAGAGGAGCAGGAAACGGGCTGTGTCTGAAATCACTCACTCATCACTAATATAGTCCACTTCATAGTGAATTCACCATTTTGTAGTGCCGTCTAAATGTTAAGTGATATTTAGCATATATAGTGGATTCATTGTTTCCCACAATGCATCATGAAAAGTAGAAAATGGTAACTGACCGAGCAAGTTATACCATCATGCATTGCGCTCGGGGCAGGGAGGAGAGAAGCCAATGTCCGTGATTTACACACACACACACACACACACACACACACACAGTGATACTGGTGGTTTTTAGAGCATCCTCACCTGGCTAACATTATACAATCAATATTATGCAGTTATCAATTACTACTATTGAGCCAAGATGGAGCCTAACACTGTGTGTATCATTTCAACACACAGCAGATGACACACAACATGGCTGGATTCACCCTTTTGGAATCCTGGGCCCGTGATAAACTGTGGGTCCCCAGTGACCTCACCACTGCCATCTTTCTGTGAATGGTGTTTGTGCCACGTCATCTGCAAGTCAACAAATCATATTCATTTTTATAATAACACGCACCTTGAGAGTATAACTTAAAGTTGATATTAAGGTGTTGATTTGAGCCTCAGAGTTAAATTAAATTTCCCAAGCGATTTGCACTTTTCGTCTAATTTACTTGAAAGTATGAACGCACTAAATACAGGGCACCAGAGGGTCTGGGGTCTCAAGTAGTTGCCCACAGTGGCTGGTTGGTAATGTGGCCTTGTTACACAGATACAGTAGAATAGTTGAAACACAAAATGTATGTTACTATAATGAAATGAAATGTGGTGTTTTTACACATATGCATAATAAAAAAGTATCTTTACCTTTGTGTTTTTATTAATATACAATTAGTAACATCATGACAAGGGATCACAGATCTTGTATTTGAATATTTTTATTCTCATCCTTTGATTCCTCCTTTCTTACATACAGACACATGTTGAGCATTGATACACACAAGGCCTTCGGTCCTCAAGTATCCTTCTTTCAAAAACTCTTCCTGTCATTAAATGTGAACTTCCTGCTGTCATGGGCCCTCACAAAGTCTAGAAAGTCATATCAGTGAAACACTTGTTGACGTTGTGAGCTGAACGTGCCTCAGAAGGTCTCACACTCTGTGTCCTGTGTGGAGCAGATGGCACAGTGGCAGTGCAGGGCCATGGGATAGTGGTAGAGAGGTGAAACGTTGGGCGGGCAGCCCGGCAGCCGTGCCGTCATGTGGCGGCTACGGCTGTACGTGCACACGCGGTGGTTTCGCTGGATGTAGGGGGGATCCGGCACGGGTTTCTGGAGGGTTCACACACACACAGATGGAACACAGGTTAAAGGTTATAACTTTTGACTTGAGCGTCTCTCCAATTTACAAACAAAAAGTATTGTCAGTGAACACAGTTCAAAGTTACAGGGTCTCTTGAAACACACAACTAAAGTCTGCATGATGATGAATGATGCTGCTGTTTTTTGTCCTAGTTCATGTCACCCTTAAACATTTGAATATCTTTATTTATACGGCATTTCTCAAAAACAAAGTAACAAAGTGCTTCTCAAATAAAAAATACTAAAAATACATGGAAAATAACATACAAAAATATAAACACTGTCATAAAAGATTCAATAGATAAATAAAATCAAACGTGACCGCCCATTTCAATAATAAAAACTAGAATAAGGTCAAATCAGGTACGATAAAAGTGTGTTCCAGAGCCTCGGAGCTTATATTTTAAAAGCTCTGTTCCCCTTAGGCTTCAGACGAGAATCTGGAAAAGACAAAAGGTCCCTGCTAGAGGATCTCGGGGTAAAAGATTTGTTTTAAACTGAGAATCTAGACCATTACATGTCTTATAAGTCATTAAAAGAACCTAAAAATCCATTCTAAAGTAAAAACCAGCCACCATCCAATTACCCCACTCAGGTTGCATGGAATGTTGTTAGTTACAGAAACAATGCAACATCTAACTCTGTCAGACTCGTCATTAGTTTCTCTTGCTTTATCGAACATTTATCCACTTTTTGTGTGAATGTTTTGAGGACAAGTTATTGTCTTCATCCTTTTTTGTATCTAACTCCACCCAAGATTATAAGATGTGCTTGAGATCCCAGGGAGAAACGAGCAAGTGGGCCTTGAGTTTTCTTGCTGTGGGGGATTGTGAGGTGCATTTGAAAGCTCACGAAAATTAGACTCTGAGATTTTCTATTTTAAATGAGCGAACACACTCCCCTGAGACAGATCATTAAATGTAGTGGAAAGCCCCCAGAAGTAGAAAGTGACCGTTGAGAAGGTTGTTTCTTTGTTTTGTAAGTGAAGCGCGCTGATGACACTAACACTGATGTTCCCACCGTGAGTCATCTCCACTTGCTGCTGATTCAGAGCTTTTCTCCTCCGAAGACATGGAGTCTGACAGCGTTCCTGACCCACTAAACTTGGTTTTTCAATTACTCTTGAGGTGAAATTCGAATCTCTGCAGACGAGAACACGTCCAGTAAAAGTTTGCCCACCCTCCCCCAACTTGGAGGGATGTGAGCATCTTTTATGACAGTAGCATATGGGTCGGAGCTGGGAGTGGGTCATCAGCCTCCTTATGGTTTGGGTCGAGTCCTGGGTCATTAATCATTCATCTGATTTCTCATCCTTCCAGTATAATGGAAGCTTTCAGAAATAGCAACGGAAAAAAGTGTCACAGATGATCTGCCTCTATACCGTGTGAGTTCATGTGTGTTTGTGTGTGTTTACATGTTGTGTCTGTTTTGTTACCTCCCAGGTGTGGCAGCGCCCCCAGCAGGCCTCCGTGGTGATGCGTAGTCCCTTGCAGCCGGGCTTCTGGGCCACGAAGGAGAACTCTCGCACGGCGCAGCCTCGGAAGCCGTGGAGCGCTGTCGTCACGACAACGCACATCACGGTTGCCTCTCCAACCAGGAGGATGAAGAGGGAGAGGGTCAGAGGGTGGAGATGCATGCTGGGTATGGAGGATGGGGGAGAGAAATAGAGAGAGAGGGTTAAGTAACTTTGATGGAAGACAATTATCATTATTATTATTATCTTATGTCTTTTATTCATCAGCTGCACATGATCAACCATTGTTTTTAAATATCTTTACATTGTTAGTGACGAAATCAATATTAAGTAAAGAGAATTCAAATCATCATCACCTGAAATAACACTGTTGCTGTGAATCAATGACAAAAACGGACATAAATATTCAGGCTGATCTCTAAAAATAGCTAAATGTTTACATATTGATAATCTATCTGTAGAAGATGAATATTATACAGTGTGGAATTTAGCACAACTCACACCTCCCTCTAGTGACTGTTTTGGCCACTGCAGCCAACAGCCCCACTGATTAATACACTGTAAAAAGTATTGATTGGCAAATTGAACAGTCAAAAGTTATACCTCCAAAAGAAAGAAAGAAAGATTGAATGAAAAAGCCTGTTAAATCTGACACGGGAGTTACTTCATGTCGCTTTGTTGAAAAGCAGCAGTTTTTCTCATTGTGTGTGAGTTGGAGACGTCGGCTTCATTATTCTGCACAGACCACTCAAACTGCACTGAAACAACTGGAGCCGCCTGCAGAACGTCTCACTCACGTTAAAATGCTTCCTGATGACAGAATGATGTGGAATCCTTACATCAGCCCTGGCACTACTCTCACCACAGCGTTCACTGGGACTATAGGCTACGAAACTGCACTCATTCTATGTAAAATAGTCTATTAACAATAATGTTTTACAACCAAGTCACTTCAAAGTCTGTTCGAATGAATGTTAAGTTGCTCATTTAAGTTATTAGTTGTTGTATCTGAATGGATGTTAAATAAAAAAAAGACACCTCTCACCTTTTTCGGCTGAAGATCTCGCAGAGGTTTGAGCTGCTGGACTCCTGTGTGTGTGTCTCTCTGCTCAAAGAACCAGTGAATGGAACCAATCTGTCCTTGTTATTGTTTTTAGAAGGCCATTGGGGCGGACGGACACTCTGACATCATAGCAATTACAATGAAATACCATTAGAGACCCCAAGCCAGAAATAATGGATACTCCCTGGAAAATACTGATGCTTGTCTATGTTTTCTTAACCCCGGCCTGTATCTCTCTGCATGAGCGTGTGTGTGTGTGTAGTTCTTTATCCAACTAGTTGACTCCCAATGATGTCAGGAAGGTCTGCACTTGACTTGACACTTCATCTGACAAAGGACTTGTAAATGAATAAACAGAAGAAAGGCCTTTTTCCTGGGCAAATTAAAACCTATGAAATCATTTAATTATATAAAATGTACAAATTGACTATGACCTAAAAAAGCAGCATCATGCAGGTGCTGTATTGTTGGATAAAACACTTGAATAAACATTAGTGTGATAAGAACTCCCTATAATATCAGAAACCGTCCTTTATTTGATGTGTAATTTGATTTTTTTTCGGGGTTCGTGTCCCATCCACTAACATGGAGGAGGCTGGGTTAATGATCTATACAGCAGCCACCAGGTGGCGATCAAGACAGTTCGGCTTCACTTCTGGGGAGCAGTCATGTCATCAACCTTTATATAAGCTGTGTCTCAATTCAGGGGCTGCATCCTTGGTGGGACGCATAGACCATGAAGGCCGAAGCGAAATGAGGCGGCCTGGTCTACAGAGGATTTCCATGAATGGCGTCACCATCCCAGCAACGGAGCTGACGTTTGACATAACGAGAACCTTTTAATGCCCCTTGGTTTTTAACATTTGTACCTTTAGCTGTAACTTTAACTCAAGCATTGCACATCTTGGCCATTAACACTTTGAAAAACGGTTTATCACTGAAAGTGCAATGACCCCAGATCGGGATGTTGGACCCCTCATTTCTCGGGGACAGAAGGACGCAATTGACTGCTGCATTTCTCCAAGGGATGCGGTTGCTGAACTGAGACACAAATCTTCTTACATTAAGTATTACAAATATTGATAAGTGCTTAAACCCCTAACCCTAACCCCTGATCAAGTGAGGTCGGGTTTATACTCAGCTGCAGAGACAAACAAGTGTGACACAATAAAACAGCACAGACTCTGAGTGTTTTCTCAAAGTGAAGTTTCATTTTTAGCACATAGTTTTTTTCCCCCTCCATTCTACACCCCCTGTAATGTTACTACAGTAGTAAGCCTCTCTACATTCAAACCCCCCCGCCATTGTGTTGGTCCCCAAAATATACATCTTCTTCTTCTTCTCCTGCATCTTCCCTAAGCTTTTTCTTCATCACAACAAATACAGACCATTGGGCAGACAGTGCAAATCTAGAAATTGAGTGAAATTGCTACGTAATGCGGTTGTAGGTTTTCGGTAACATCACATTTCCATTGTTACTGTTGCTCTGACTTATTGCCATTCTATTGTGTTTAACTTTATGTCTTGTCTTTCCTCTGTCGCTCTCCTCTGCGTTTTAATCTTTACCGGCTGCTTTCATCGAATCCAGTCGCACCTCCTCTCTGATTTAAAGTTTTTAAACAGGAAGGAAATGTCGTCTGACGGCGATCGGACGACCAGAGCTCTCTACGCACTCTCTTTTCTCTTGCTTCCTGTTCTGGAGTGGCTCTAAAATGGATGACGGAATTTCCAGAACTGAGGAATAGGCCTACTATTGATATCGATATCACTGAGATTTCTAAAACAGTGGGAGCTGGGGTTCAGTTTTTCCCCCCACGAGTCAGCAGACTGACTGACAATAACAATCAAGAGGGTTTGTGAATAAGCTTTAGCCAAAAGAAAATAAAACAAGCTCAGTTTTATGACAGTGAGGTCACGTTTTGTCTCTTTTCGGTTGTGTTTTCTTTTTTTTGTAGCTTTTTTTTGTTTGTTGCCTGAATCAAAACAATTATTGAAATCCAAGTAAATGGAAAGGTTTGGTTTACGGTGTCTACAGACGTGGGTTTGGAGGTGTTCTCTGGTATGAGGCTGTGGTTACACCTAATCCATCAGCATACATCATTGTGGTACTTAGAGAAAACAGGCCTACGTGGTTCCCAAACTGTGGGTTAAGTTGATCAAAACAAGACCATTTTTTTCTTTCACACAAATTTTTTGGAGTATTTTTGAAGTTCAGTCCCCAACTAGAACAGGCACTGCTGCCTTTTCAAAAAAAGTGATGAGTCTAAATCCTGGGAATCTGTATCATATGTGTAAAATAAAAATCTTAACACTGACTCCAATTTCAGGATTTTCTGCAGAGCTTTCAATCAGATTGTTTTCATTAGCAGATGTGTTTGCCCAGTTGTCATGGAGATGGATTAACTCCATCCCCTGATGAGCACCATGACATCCCCTGATGAGCATTTTCCAAGGTCAACAATTTAAATTTGGCAATATTTGTTTTTTGTCAAAAGTCGTAACCTGCATGATGTAACCTGCATGACATACCTGCAAATAGCATGAAACAATTGTGTATGAGGGCGCAGTGGCAGATTAGGTGTAACCACAGCCGGATATCACCAGAACAAGTCAACCAAGCTTAAAACGTGCATGATAAGAATTTCTGAATCGATGACTAACAGCTAAATAAAACTTTGCATGCCAAACTGAGGGCTGCCACTTCAATGGATTTCAAAACCTCGTCGACTCAGGCGTGATGTGAGGTGAGCATTTTGGAAAAAACTGCTGGTCTGAAAGAGTTTTTGAACGTTTGGTTTATGAAGCAGCCGACGGGCGCCTCTGCGTCTCAGGCGATTAAAAAACAATCGATTAGTTTAACGATACATTCGGATTCAAACCCTGTCTTTCAGGAAGGAGACAAGGATAGAGATCGTTCTCTATCGCTCGATCTACACACATCTCCGGCTCGCCGACTCACTCACTGGTTACACACCAACACTCTCTCTCACACACACACACACACATGCGCACACACACACACAACCTGACCTTCATCTTCAAATAAGGTTACATTTCCTGATCAAATAGAAAATAAATAGCATCAGTATCAGTTTTCCACAAAATGAACAAGATCATACAAAAACCAAAAAAATAAACAACATAATTACAAAGCAAAAATCATTTTTTTCATCAAATAAATGTACACAGAAAGTACCTTTAAGACAATGTGAATATCAAGGACGCAACAGGAGTAAAAACGAGTGCGGGGGGTAAACGTGTGAGTGTGACACCCACTTCTTGTTTAACCCCCGAAAAACACAGATTATCCTGAAAGAATGAAAATATTGCTAAAATAATTTTTTTCAGTTTTTTTTCCACCCTCTCTCCTTATCCCATCGCTCTATCATAATAGTCAGACAAGAATAAACAGATTTTTGTTGGTTCACACCGAAAAAGTTATCGTCATCATCATGGTCGCCATCTAGCAGCGTCAGGTCTGCTGAGCCGAAAGGAACAGACGCTGTGGGTTCAGAGATCCAACTGGATTGTGGTGGTTTTCTTTTGGTTTGAGACGCGCGTCGTGCACGTCGTTCATCCCCTGGTGACCGCTGTGTAACGCGAGACGTGCTGATCTGCATGGATTCTGTTTGGTTGTACGCTGAGGTGAGCTAAACTTCAACTTAACCAAGACATTCTGAAAAAAGTTTCTTTGTGTACTGAAACACCCAAATTAAAGGAGCGCTTTTACGTTTTTGACCAGTAGAGGCGCTGTGGAATGATGTTTTTGTGAGTGGGTCCTCATCCTTTTGTTTGCGTCGATGTGATTAAAATCTTGATCGACAGTAGGGGGCACTGTTAAACTACGGTTATGCTAGACTGATTGGTAAATGCGCACGCCAACTGTCACGTCAACATGATATCTGCCCTTTGAGGCGCTGTGATTCAGTTTTGTCGCTACAGAGAAAAGTATAACCATACCACCGTATAAAGGCAAAGAAGAAGAAGAGGAAACACAAATAGAACAGTTATGGCACAAGCTTTCTTTCCTTCAAGAGCACCACTTCAGGCTTGTGCACGCTTCTTTGCCTTGACAAACCAGTTGCCGAGGTTTTTCCACAGTTTCCTGCAGAATGCCATTAATGTTGTTAATGAAGGAGCATAGAGACGTCTATAGAGATAAACTCTTTCGCAGTCAAAAAAAAGCCGGGAGCTGTGCTAGCAGCCGAAACGACGCCGTGCACCGACTGAGATGACGTTATTTCTGGCTCACACTGATCTGCAGGAGGACAATAACAAACACTGCCCCCGTGTGGAGAAAGCAAGAATTAAAATGAAATAATTTTTTTTAAATCGGCTTTGCAAGGCCTCACAATGTGATTTGGTGAATTAAAAGATTCCCTTTGTTGGCAAGAAAACCGCTTTGAAAAATGTATAGTATTGACCTTCAAACTTGGAATTTTGGGGGGATTTTTTACGCAGGTCATCCACCACCACCGACATCGAACATTTCAAAATAAAAGAAAAGCAGCCACCACAAATCCAGTCGCCTCTTTAAGGTCTGTTAAAGGGGAAGGCCACTGAATTTCAGCGCTCACATTATGGCCTCGTACATTTAACATGTGACGTGAGATCAGACTTCGAGCCGGCCTTCCCCCTTCGTGGTATCTGCTACACTAGTGTTTCTCCCTTAATACACTACAGAAATATCCAGAGACATATGTATATATATAAAAACATTATCATCATCATCAGTAGTACTTAGAGTAGAGTAGAGTAGTAGTAGTAGAGTAACAAGTAAGAAGAAGGAACATTATTGTACTTTATATCATTATCATCATCATCTTCATCGGTTGGACCTTTTCGTGGGACCCGACAGAACGGGAGCGGAGTTAGCTTCAGAACCAGCAGTTGAGTCAACATGTATTGTGTGTGTTTGTGTGAGATATTTTGGTGCGTGAACCAATTTGTGTGTGAGATTTGTTTGACCTGGATACACTCTGTAGCTCTTTCATATTTACAGCAAGTATCTGTCTGCTATGTGTGTCTGAGTGTGTATGTGTGTGTCTGGTCTGCGCGGCAACAGTTTTGGGACCTTTGTGTGAAATTGCTTCTTTTGTGTATTAATGTATTGTGCTATCCACGCATGAAATAAGCATCTGTGAGCAAAAGATAAATACGAGGCCACAGTACAGACTCGGTTGGTTAAATGTTGGGACAAGTTAGATGCGTGTTGAAGTCGGTTAGTTTTGCACCAAAAGAGAAATTTCATCCCTTGTTTCGAGGCAGGTTTTGAAGCAGGCCAGAGTTTACCGTTTTAGGCACCGACCTGCAGTTGAATAAACCAGCCGTTACTTTTAAATGACGGTCTGCACTTTTGGACGGTATTCATCTTCTGATCTGCAACATAATGTGTGTACAGCAAAAAGTGAACCAGTTTCACACAACTCTGTCCGGAGAAAGGTACGTCTTACTTTTTTTTTTAACCTTGGATCACTGAGTTTGTGCACTCGATGATGCAAGATAGAAAAAGAGAGGATTTGTTTTGTACCTTTCTCTGTCCCCCATCACTAAACACCATCAACTTCACATCTTCTCCCTGTCCCCCCTGACCCCTGTGTTACGCAATCCCCGTAGAGCAGCACCTAGGTGGCGCTTTCCCCGGCTCCAGAGGAGGCCCCGCTGGGTTTAGGCTCGGGCTGGTCGCAGTGGGCCGTCTGCGGGGACGACGGGGTCGGCGGGTCCCCTCTCTCGCCCCGCTCCTGGAGGTTACGCTGGTTCCGGGCGGCCTCGGTGAGCATCTGCATGCGGCGCTCCTGTTGCTCCTCCAGGTCTCGCCAGAGCTCGGTGCGTTCCCTCTCTCGCTTCAGCTCCCTGGAGGAGAGATGAAGAGAGGGATGAAGAGAGAAGTGGTAGGAAGAGAACGGAAGGGAACCTGATGAACAAGCTAATGATGCGGCCAATGACTGGGAGGCAACATGTTTAGAGTTCTTTTGCTTTCTTTCAAACTGGCACAGAAGGATGATAAATGACAATTTGTAGTTTTTTTAAATGCTGAAATTCTTCTTGGTGAACATCAGCAGGGCACAGTGACGTGTGTTTTGCCAGGTTTGGTTCCATTGCATGTGTAGAGCAGTGGTGTAACTCTCTCAGATGCCTTTTTTCTAGATTATGACAACTAACCAAAACACTTCCTCTAACCCGGAACAGCACACACCCAGTGTAGCGTGACAACATTATGTCAGCCTCTTTCTGGAGATGCTTCTGCCTCGAGCTCGGAAATGTTTTTATTGTCATCAACAGTCATTTCTTACTCACCACTTCAGTGCTATTGCCTCAGAAACACTGTCACCACAGGTCTTTACGGGTGCGTGGGATATGTAATAGATTTAAATTGACAGATCCCCCTGCCAGGACGTGGGTGTGTGCTGGACACTTCCGTACTGAGCAGATAAAAGATCTTCTCATTTCAGAAAGAAAGCGCATATGATTTTTCTTAAATGTTGAACTACTCCTTCAATATTCCCCAGTAGTATCAAATATCTCGCGTTTGAACAAGTGGAATCATGATGTGGTGCGTGTTCAAAAGATGACCTAAGTGATACATAGTTACAATATGAAATATAATGTGAGGGATAATGAAACAAGCACCGTCGAAAATATGACTGAAGAGCCCCCTGCTTCTGCCTCTTGTTGTCAAACACACACAAACACACTCGTGCACACAAAGAGAGTGAGTCATGCTCACTTCTGTTTCTCCACTTTGTAGGAGGCAGTGAGGTCATCAAACAGCTTGCTGTTCATCTCCATGAAGGTCTTCAGCACGTTGTAGATCAGAGACACGATGGTCCTAGAGGGACAGACACAACATAATCAATCTGATTGGTCGTGTGTCCCGTGGGATTGTGGGTTAGGTGAGATACCGACCCATTGGTTATAGTATGTGTTGCCTAGACACCTGGATTGTTCTTGTGTAGCTTAGTGTTAGTTAATAGGAGGCTTAAGAGGAATCTGATGAAGCTGTGAAGGTAAATAGTAAATAATCTTCATATGAGTATTGGTGGAAAGTAACTAAGTACATTTGTTTAAGTTTGAATTTGAAGTACTTGTATTTGGCTTGAGTATTTCTATTTTATAATTAAAAGTAACAAATATCACCACCTCCAATAGATTACTCCAGCAGATTTAACATTTTCACCCAAAAAATATGATCTGCAGATAAACTATAATGCAGTGATGTTGATCTGACAACTCAGCAGTATATAGAATATGAGATTGGAACATTACAAGGCTGCTAACATGTCAATGCATAATAACAATAATCCACTAATGTGATATTTATTACCTCATGTTTTCACTTTCAGCAGGATAACCCAAAAACTATTGAACAGATTTCTATGAAACTTTGTAGAGGCATGACCCACAGAAGAACGAATACAATTCTCCATAATTATTTAAATACAGGATCAAAATACTTGTAAACCTAGGCAACAACAATTAATATCTGCAGATCTCTTTTTTCTCACATACGTCGACAGGTCGATCACAAAAGTCCTCGGTCTGTGTTCAAAGGTGTGTTAAGGTGCTTGTTACTTTTACCCTGAACAGAGCTCATCATAAAACCCATTTCTCCCTCTGATTGGACAGATGATCAACAGGGAGGGCTTTATATACAAAAGCTGTGAATGGAATCATGAGTTGTATTAATGTGTGTGTTTGTGTCCTCGTGTGTCACTGACTGGTTCCAGTGCTCCTTGGACACTCTGTAGAGGGTGGCGAACACCAGCGGCAGGATGACTTGACAGTTCTCCTCTATCAGACTGAGGATGTATTCATTGTTCCAGAAGTAAAGGGCTCGCTCCGCTACCTACACACACACACACAGACACACAGACACACACACAGACTTTTTTCAACATTTATATCTAATATGATAATAATATAAGTAAATCTAATCTGATCTAATATCACATGATATAATATAATATAATATAATATCCCTGTACTGCCTGCCTGTGACACTTTAACTTCCAGTGGCAATTAACGGACTAACTGTACTTTGCAAAATCCAGTCTCTAGCGTTTACTCACCACGTATTGTACAATCCCTCCCCTGCTGCTTATAGTATATTTTTATATTTAATTTTGTTTCCTATCTTAATACATTTTTTATATTTATACTTGCACAAATACACCACAGCAAGGTCCTTGTATGTGCAAACCTGCTTGGCAATAAAAAACGGTTCTGAATATAATATTATATATGATATAAAATAACATGATATAACATAACATAACATGGAGGGATTATTCTACTGTTATCAAGGTTAATAATCCTAAAAAAGTTAATGTTTAACATGAGTTTAATAGTTGATTTGTGTCACTTTATTCGTGATAATTTTCCAGTATTGTGACACATATTTTTTGAGAACACTCACAGACATATTCATGCATGGTTTGAATGCAGACAGGGGTGTATGTAGTGTTAACCTGGAAGTGAGGGCTGGAGATACAGGCTGCGATCTGCTTAAAGAGCGGCTCCTGGACCCTGATGAACTGAGACGGCTCGATCACATCCAGGATCTCCTCGATCTCCCCCAGGAACATCACCTAAACACACACCACGCACCAGCACACAATTAATACAATGCAATAAGCAAGATCAAACTGTTAAGATGTCCCGGGCGATTTATTTCATCAGCTGCCTCACCTCTTTCTGCGTGCAGGTTTTGGGCCAGTACTTGAGCAGCCCTCTGATGATCTGCAGAGATAAAGAGTGTTTAAATAAACGCTGCAGCCATTAGCCAAGCAGGGCAGCTGGCTGGCATCTGTTTGTAGCATCTACATTATTCATACTCTGGCTAGTGTATTAAGAAACATGTTGTGAACTTTGTACTGTCTCTCATTCTTACTGTACTGATGTTGATGAACGAGGCAGTAGGTTATACTCTAATTCAACCTCTACCCTGCAGAGTGATCTATACATGTGTGAACTATTTAAAGGGTTAAAATGAGCCGTGGTTGATTCAGGGGCTTCACCCCTCAGAGGTAGGTAGTTTCTAACTGTATCGGTTTCCTGCTGGTCAGACAGTATACAGTGAATTTACAAGCTTTTTAATGGAAACAGTGAAGTTGTGGGCCCAAAAACAAAAAGAATGACCTAAAAAATTTTCAAATGCTGAGATTATCCCTATGAGTGACATATTTGACCCACTGTTTGTATAAAAAAGATCCTTTAGTGCAGCTGTTTGTGGAACTTCTATGATATCATCTGACTTTTGTCCAAAAGGCATAACAAAAATAAAGTAACAAACCAGACACAAACAAACCAGAATTATCATATGAATTTGATTAGCAAGTGTGTTGTTGTGCAGTCTTACATATTCAGTGACTGTAGCATCTTTCTCCATAAACTGCACCACACAGTAGGCCAGCTGTAAGGACAGAGGAGGTGAGGTTAGAACATGCATACCAGTGCAAGCACACACACACACACACACACACACACACACACACACACACACACACACACACACACACACACACACACACACACACACACACACACACACACACACACACACACACACACACACACACACACACACACACACACACACTCCCTAAAGCTGTCAAAGAGACAAAGGGGATCTTAGCAGTTATCCCTCAGGATTACACACTGCTAAAGATCGGAGAGACAAGTTTTCCAACGAGATGTGTGTGTGCCACAAGCGCGTGTGTGTGTGTGTGTGTGTGTGTGTGTGTGTGTGTGTGTCGTTCTACATCACCTCTTGTCTCCCCTATGATCTGCAATCATTTCCCACTATTCTGCGAAAGTGTGTGTGTGTGCATGTGTGTGTGCATGTGTGTGTTTTGCGGTTGCCCCCTTCGCCCAGGGCCGGTTGCTGTGGCGAGCAAGGCACCGTGGCGACGGAGACTGTGTGTGCGTGTGTTTACTTCGGAAGGAGTGATGTCACACACACAAAGTCCCTCAAGGGCAATGTGAGATAGAGTTTAGACCTTTTGTCTCTGCCTCTGTCTTTTCTCTTCGGTCCTATTTATACCTTTGCCTTTTTACAGTTCATTTTAAGACTCTTAGATAAACATGATTATTTGTTATTAAAATAGAAGAAGGCTGGATTTTCCAGTGTTATATATATATATACACACACAGCTCAGGCTGTACACCGTTAGACTGTTGATGGTTGTTGGGACAATGAGCTTTGTTTGTTTCGCCTCCTTTTTTCTTGACCTGCAGCTCCATCGTCTGTCGGCCTCTCTGATGTCACATCTTCCACACATCTAATCTTTTTTTGACCTTCCTAATCCTCTTTCCTTCATACCGCGCACCTTTCTTCGCTGACTACACTCCAGCTGTTCCCTCCCTAACTTTCCCGTCCTTCACTCACACCGCAACATGATAATGGCGGCACAGAGACGGAGGGAGTGGAGGGAGCGGAGGCAGCGCTGAAAGCAGGGGTGTCAGGCTTGAATAAAAAGTAAAGCAGGAAAAAGGCGAGGATTAAAATCAAGGTGCTGCGCGGTCAAACTATTTAAGGTATTAGCGAGGCATTAGAGGAATGGCTCGGGGTAAATATGATGTTGGATTCTGTTGTCAGGACGGGCTTTGCGGGCGCGCACGGACGTTAGGCTGAGGATTATGGACGCCATCGTTTTTTTTAAAGGCTGAGATTTTACCAATATTGATTTGTTAAGGTGACAGGTCAAATTAAACTCTATTTCCGGAGATGAAGTCATTCTAGCCTTTTACAGTTCTTTCTATTACTTATCAGGTACTATACAAACATGGTTATTCATGAACTTCACTGTATTATCCCTTCACAACACTTGGAATAACCCACCATGATGTATATTCACCCGCTACCAAGTTAGGCCAACTAGTAAATATCGCAGGTCAAAGTTCAACAAAGATTTGCCTCGCCACAGGAAGCAAATGTTTTATTCATTCCCTCACTCTCACGGATTGGAAGTGAACAGAAGAGGTTCGCCACTGAAAGATTCACGTTCATGTGACCGGGTCTTCAAGATCCCACCAATATACAGGTTCGACCAATCATGAGTCAGTCTCAGCTGTCAATCGTGATGTTTTCACCTCGTTTTTATAGCATCCTGTAACCAACACTTAAACAGAAACAGAAATCTATTTGACATGTAGCTACTTTGACTTTTTTGTTTGGTTCATGTGGCTTTGGTTTCACTTTTGGGGAGAAGTCCTGTTGTCCATCTTTACACACAGTCTATGGTTTTTACCTGGAAAATGAAATCTACCAACATTAAGGGTATGTTTGTCAGTTTCTTAGGAAACAAGCAAAAGTTCTATTGCTTTTTGATTTGGCACCATGATTTGTAACCATGTTGTGGCTCCACAGCTCTAACAGCTGTTATTATAATAATGTAATATGATTATAAACTGGAAAACCTTTCACAGGCCACAGGAAGGATGATTCAAGTGTGTTTCACAGCTCTGAGAAACCTTTAAGATTATGAGAAGGTGCGTGTGTGACATTAAATTTTTGATATTTAGATCCAGAAGTGGGTCACTCCTGTGCAGCCGCACCTACTGAGCGCAGCACTGCCGTCCACGAGCGCCGTTTCCCCCGTGACCCTGTCAAACTGAGCGTGAGTGTGTGTGAGTGAATAATGTATGTGTGTGAACCACTGGGAGAGAGAAGCGGAGGAGAAATGTAGGGCACAGTGATGCTGAGACCCAGAATATTCAAACATGCTACCACCCACAAACACACACGTGCACACACACCACAGACCAGTTTGTGAAGAGCAAACCTTCTGCATAATCAAATACTGTGTGACATAAATAAAATTCAAGGACACACACACACACACACACACTAACACAATAGAGGGGCCACCATCTGCGTCCCTGCACCATCCCGATCACACAAACTCACACACACACCAAAGGCACACTCTATCTACTTCAAAGACAAATGCATCCTCTGCAACATTATCTGACTCAACTCTGCCTCCTAGTGGTGGATGTGACACACTGAAGAAACCATTAGCCACCACTGCTGAGGTGTTAAGTGGATCATATTATATCATATAATTTAATAAAGATTTTCCTTATATATACATGTTATATTCAAGGCAAATGTTTGACACTGCAAACTGTTTCATAATACACAAGAGACAAATCACACGCAGATTTTGTTGATGCTGATTAGAACCAAACCCCCGGGATAGAAGCTACAGCGCAGGAGCCAGTGAAACCAGTCACACACTACAGCAGGTGGAGGATTGGAATCTCTAAAAACTACAGCAAAGAATGATAGATACCTGCATTTTTTAAAGTGTCTATCTAAAGAATAGATGATGTTGGGGTTTTATTAGAGGGTTTTCTCACTGACCTGTGCATGGAAGATAGAAAGGGACTTTGCCGTGTGCAGTGGGATGAGGACCCGGACCAGGAACTGCTTATGTTCGGCCTTCAGAGGCAGGGCGAAGCCATTTATGATGCTGTGGAGGAGGAGACGAGACAAGAGGTTACGGTTACAGTCCGGGGGGCATGAACTGCTTTGTTTTCTTTCTGGCGAAAACAACAAGTTTTCTAACTCCCCATGAGCTGACTGTTTTTCCTTTGACATACGTCATTTGTCCCGGAAGCTATAGCCGAGACAGGAAAAGCGACGAGTAAAGTGGATATGAAGCAATTAAAAGGCGACCGAAATGAAATGTCCTGTTACCTTAAATAAATTTGTGGATTTCACTAGGTTATTTTTTCTTAAAAACAGAGAGGATCAGCAAACTTCACATTTGAGATGCTGTAAAAAAGTGACACTTAATAAACGCCTTGAATTGAATAGCAAATGAGTTGTTGATGGATTCTTGCTCAAGCGACCAATCGACTCATCAATTGACGGCTGCAGCAGGCGATCCAGTTCAGCTGTTAGACAACTGAAAACGAGAATAAACCATGATGTCATCCCCTCTTGTGGCAGATTCTATTCTTCTTGTGATGCAACTCTTTTATCTACATCACAGTTTACTCCTCAGACTTCACATGTGCAACCGTCTGTGTGCTGGAGTCTATTCTTGTGCTCTTGAGTCCATTTCCGAGCGACTGGACGAATGCGTGGTGCGTTCACTACTCCACTGACTGATATTCAGCCTACAGGAGGAAAGGCAGAGCGGCGGAGGAGTGGGAACTAAACTTGGAAATGATGCCTCGTATTTAGCAGTGAGCTGTTTGTCAGGTTTGTGTTTGTGTGTCTGTCTCAGTCGGTTTGACACACAACACACTGTCTGCCTGCCTTCGTCTTCTAACAGCATCTTAATCTGTCTACTAGAACATCCTTTCAATCATATTTCTCTCCTGCTGTTCCTCTAATCTGTCTCTGCCTCCATCTCACCCCTTTTTCTGAATGCCTCTGTCTTCTTCCTGCCCTCTCTCTCTCTCTTTCTCTCTCACTTTTTTGTTCAATGCATCCTCCCTCGCCCATCCCTCTCTCCTTCTCGCTGTGTGTGGGAGGAGCTATAAATACCACTGTTACCACCAACATGAATACAAACCTCTCTCTCTCCGTTCCTGCTCTCCCTCCTTCCTCCATCCTCCACTTCTGACTCACTGACTTTTTCACTCACTCACCCTCATCCCTCCATCCCTCCCTTTATTCTCATCCTCTCCGCTACCTTCCTCCCTCTTTTTTCGCCGTTAACCCGTGATTGGTCGGACCTCAAAAGTCGTCGTGCAATTTGTCTATCATTACAACCTGAAATGGCGGTGATGTGTTGAAATACAAATTTTGGTTTTTCGAATAAATATCTTCATCCAAGAGTAATATTTAAAATATAAATAAATAAATTGTTTTATTGAAAAAGCAATCTTTGTACTCAACATTCTCAAGGCCTCAGCTGTAATAATCTCCTTAAATTGTGGCTGTAGGTGAGAACACAAATTTCCGAATCTGTTGAGGACATTTTCCGCACCATTTCCTGCCAGTCCCCTTGTAAAATGTCAAGAAAATGTCCGAATGCGAGAATACAGCAAGTCAATTTCCTGAAGATTCACAGCGAGGCTTCATTAATTCATTTCAGTACAAGAGGAGTGCTCCTCTGCCTCAGTGCTGTTGTCTTTGCTTCTATCATTCAATCCATCTTCTATCCTGTCTAGAAGTACATAAGCACATTTCATTTACTGACACTGTGAAATACACAGTGCAACAATCATGTTATGGTTCCAATGAAATAATAGGTCACAGCTATAGACAATGCATTACATATTTTACAGCACGTATAATGACTGTAATCATTCGGAACAAAGGATATTGACGGATAAAAGTGCAAGTGCATTTGCATCTTTACAGTTTCTGCATGAGCACAGGGAGACAGTGCATGTTCTGTACATAGTGATTTACTATGATGATAAACGCTACCAGGGTTAAAGTCATGTAGTGTTGCATCGTTGTGAATACGCTGTCACAAGTATTCATAGATGTTTGTAAGAGCTGCAACTTGATATAGTGGAAAGCCTTGAAGAGATTTATTATACAAAGTTATCTCCATTATTCTTCACAATGATATTATCAAGATTGTAGCTAACCAAGGACAACACACATCTACATAAATCACGTGATTGGATATCACCATCATTGTGGACACTTTTCTTTTTGCTGAGTTTTGTTTTGGATGTCTTGGATCAACGCATTGCAGATTCTGTCATTTCCAGAAATGCAAACACACAGACACAGTAGCTAATCTTTCTGTAAATGTCACTCAACAAGGTCACGTGTTGTCCAAGTAGGAAGCTTAGATGTGATCTTCTGATTATTACTCATCAGCATCAAAGTGAAGGCTTATTTCAAAGTTGCCTCTGTGGAGATTTGAGTCTAAAAATGTTCCTCAGAGAAAAACAAAGAGTGGAGAGCAACTCGACTGACAGCAGCGGAAACAAACGTCTGAGTCATCTCTCGTTTACGTCCTTCTTGTTTCTCTCTCTCCTCTATGCCCCTCAATTCTGGGTTTTACACAGTTTGTCTTCACTTGATAATGATGAATACAAAATGTTTATGCTTTGTCACCATTTTAATTTAGTTGTTAAAGTCACTGGGTTACTAGCTGTGTCATGAATACAGACGCTGTGCATCAGCCTGTGAGCAGGAGCGTTTAGAGGGTTTCCGACCATGGTGTCATTGCAGTCTCTTGTACATAGCCAATCATATAATATAAAATTGTTGTTGCTGTGGATAAATATAATCTGCCGTTCTCTGGGGCCATTCTCAGCTCGGCCTTTCCCCTCGCAACGGCCCTGTCTAAGCGTTTAGCTGGCATTATATTCTACACAGCATACTTCCCTCCAGCAGCTATTTTTACTTCATAGTGTGTGTGTGTGTGTGTGTGTGTGTGTGTGTGTGTGTGTGTGTGTGTGTGTGTAAATACCAACCTGCCGAGGATTTCCAGCAGCTCTGCGACTCCGTTGAAGTGCTCAGTTTCATATATGAACCTGAAACATCACACACATGCAAAGACTTGGGATTATTTATCATTAAATCTGGTAAAAAATAACTAAATGTAGAAAGAGTAAAACATATTCTGTTATTTTTGCATAAAGTGACCCATGCTTAAGTAGGTCCTGATATTCCTGTCTACCTAAAGAATTTATCAATTTCCTGTGTAACCTCCGTGAATAGAGGAAAAAGACGTTCAGTAAGATTTGAGGAAATATGCTTGTTCTGCAGGTGTCAGACAAACAAGGACACTAAAAGCAGCTAAGTGAAACATAGAACTGATCGTTTCCGCGTTGCAGCTTCCCCATGTTTGAATTAAACTGCAAACACAACAAAAGACAACAGTTCAGCCACACACAGTGAAGGAAGGAGCTTGTAAAACACAGCGTTTTTGTTGGTTGGAGCTGGTGATCATTTGATAAGATGTGAGTCGTTGCACGATGATTCAGCACGCAGCACAGATGCAGGATGAAGATACACGTGCATGCCATTATGTGCATGCAGGGCAGAATACAGCTTTATGTTAGATTGTATCTATACATTTTAGATGCAAAGAACCCCAAGTATCAGGCTACATCCATACGACTACGTTTTTGTTTGAAAGTGGCATTTTCAAACGAAAACGATCTCGGCCCTCAAAAGCGTTTTGGAACTGCACATTCTTGTCTTCTAAAGCCCCACAAAGATCAGACTGATGTCATGCTGAATACTTTTTAAATACATGTTAAAATCCACCATATCACAACACTACATCACAAACAAAACCAGTTGTTTAGCTTTTAGAATTTTGTTTATTGCAATAATTTTGACACTACTCTGTATTGTAAAGGAGGAGCGCACATTTGATTTGTCATCATCAGCTGTATCAATAGTTTTCTCTTTGTCTTTGTGTTACCTGGTTAGTTCTGCTTCCTGGTTTAGCCAAGAGATGCAGCCATGGCTCCTTAATTACAGCTGCTAGTAAATGGACCAGACCAAGTGCTGAATCAGCATGGGGGGGGGGGGGGGGGGGTTCTTTGGAAGGGTTTTGTTGTTTCCTCCTACCATTTGAAATGGTTTGATCAGCCAATATGTGCGTGAGCAGTACTTTTGAGAAGGCCTAATTTCTAATTTGCTTATTGTGAGTGCAATGAATCGCATCTTTTGAGAAGTAATCCTGTGCACGTTCGTCCTTTGCTCGATTCCTGACAAGACATTTAGGAAAAGTGAAGTCTCGGGCTCTTAGTCCAATTATCTCCTCATCAAGTCATTAGTCACAACAGCCAATGAAAGCACTTAATAACTACTGGTGTGATTTTTGTGCTCTTAAGTCTTTAGGCGCATTAGGATGAAAAAGACATTAGAGAAATCACAGAGGGAGCATTTCTCCCTGCTACTGTTTTATTTTTTTTATTTTTATATTGAATTGAATGCTCTAAGGGGCACCTTGAAGTCCTGCACATTGGATTAATAGACAGCAGCCTGTACCTGAGGAAGATGTTGTTGATTTGTTTGCGGATGTAGGCTCGGAGGCCCAGTAGTTTTCCATAGACACGGTGCAGGATGGTCTTAAGGTACTCCCGCTCCCTGGGGTCCTCGCTGTCAAACAGCTCCAGGAGCTACACACACACACACACGCACACACACATATTAGATAATTAATGATCCAACTACACTATGGTTGCACTGTGAGTCAAACATTCTCTAAACTGCTCACTACAACAGGAAGCTCCGAAGCCCAAAGTATTTGGAATAGTGGAATATTTGCTGGAGTATTTCTCTTATTTTTCATTACATGGCCATTAGAGATGTATTTTTTAACAGCCACACAGCAAAATTAATATTACATGAGTTGTTTTTTCCTTATCGTTTTCTAACATGAGCCGGATATTAAAGATAAAAGTTGAACAATAAGCACTGTGGCATCTTAAAATCATTTCTTTACGTGTGGACCCAAATCTGGATACAAACAACTAGGAATTTTTTTAATGAGAACTTTATTTATGTAAAAAACATCGTAGAGCTTTAAAATCTTTCAAGAAGGGAGAGGAGAGAGAATTACCTGCAAGACAAACTTCTGGTCGACATAGCGTTTGGCCATGGAGGGCTGGAAGTCCGGGCTCTCCAGGAAACGCAGAAAGAACTCGTACACCAGCTAACGGTGGGAAGAAAACAGAAAAGTAGATGTCACTCAGTGTGTATGTGTTTAACCAATCAGAACTTACAGTATGTCTATTTTCTTTATCACATAATTCCTCCTAAAACTACAATAATTATTATTTTTCACATGGTTTAAACTAATGAGATGAAACCTTTGAATTGGTGAGCTTTAGAGGGCGCTGCTGAGGTTGCTCCTAAGGCTATGGACAGATATAAGTGTGGTATCAATCCTCTTATTTAACTCAAGAAAAACACAAGTGTATTTTTCAAAATTGTGGACTATTTGTCAAAGCGTTGCATGATTAATTCATGAGTGTGATACACATCAGCCAGAGGCGACATCTTGGAGAAATCTGAGTATAAAACCCCAGAAATGTTGAAAGGAAAGGATCACCCGCAGTAGAGTATAGATTTCGTGCTTGTGTTTTGACTCATCTCTTCCTGAGGTGACTGTACACATCACCTACATGTTATCTGAGAAGCATCACAAGTCTGTTGCCTTCTTCTTTGAGAAGAGAATGCCAGAGTCAACACTTGCAACTGTCCTTTGCCCCTTTACCTCTGCAAAGGAAATGCATGAAATGATGTAAGCATTTATCACAACAAGTATTTGCGTGTAATGCACCTGCAGATGAGGCCAGGAAGCTTCCAGTGTCGGCTCATCTTCTTCAGGGTCAAACTCTGGATTCTCGCTGGGTGGGAGAGTCCGGAAGATATTTACCGAGATCTGGAAAACCAGAGCACAGGAGAGGGGAGGAGAGGAGAGGAGAGGAGAGGAGAGGAGAGGAGAGGAGAGGAGGGAAAGGTAGAGTGGTGGAGAAAAAGTTTAGCAAGAATCAAGTTTATTCCTACTACTACTCATTCCTACTTGCACACTAAGGCCTGCAACATACTTGCCGTTTAACCACACTTAGACAACTGGCTGCATCGTAAACATTACTGTTTACTTTCCAGATACGGCCATATTTGATGCTGCTCATGGACCAGTACTATCTCCTCCTTCTATTGTTGGTCACCTAATAATTTCAGCTTTTGAAAGCCTGCGACCACACATGTAAACCTCACCCCCTCTCCATCCACCCCACCCTGCATCCTATCAGCGTTTTCACATCCTCTGCGTATCATCCTCTTGCTTGCTGACCCTCCTCTCCTCATCCCTCCTTTCTCTCCTCCTCTTTTTACATCCTCTGGGATCTCTGCTGCTCCGTTGGCGTCCACACTCTCTACCCCACCACCACTCTATCTTTCCTCTCCTTCCCTCTTGCTCGTCATCTGTGCAGCCTACTGCTTCTTAGCTCTCTCTCTCTTGATTCATGTGTGGAAATATATCTCTGGCTTTCTATATTTCTTCTCCCTCCATCCATTTCGCTATTGATCTATTTACCCATCCACCATGACCATTGTTTGTCACTGTCTGTCCTCGGATTTCGGTTCACATTGTCTTTTTTGATACTTAAGATTTGACTTATTTCTCTTTCATCCATCCATCCCTGACCTCCCTCCTCCTCCCAGCTCCTACCATCTTTATGGCCTCTGGGTAGAGAGGCTCTATGAGGACGCCTCTGCTGGTGGCCACACTCTCCACCAGCTCATTGAGCGCCGCACGTTTGATCTCCTTCCCCTTCAGGTCAGCCACGCAGTCCAGGAAGTCAAACAGCACACAGCACTGCTGCAGCTTCTTGCAGAACAGGTCGTGTAGCTCTGCCACCGGGGCGTCTGGACGGCAAAGAATGAAAGAGAAAGAGGTAAAAGTCAGACAAGGAGGTTAAAGGCAAATCCGATGGCGTTCCTGAAAGTGAATTGTTTGACAAAGTGTGAGAACGTAAGCTGGAGTACACAGAGATGTGTTCTACAGGCTGGATCTTCTCTCAGAGGTAATGAGGGGAAGAGACTATTACTCCACACACACACACACACACACACACACACACACACACACACACACACACACACACACACACACACAGGGGCGATCATCCATACACACACGCTCACACACACCTCCATCCAGAGGGTCGAGTTGTGTCTCAGCCCTATTACCTGTCAGATCCACTCCCCGGACCTGTTTGTCACAATGAAACAACCTGCTGCCGGCCGTCACATTAAAAACCTCGTACCTCTGAAAACTCCACTTTTCTACAGGTGTAGAGAAAGTGGCTGATATTGAGGCGGATTACTGAGCGACTACAATGAGTTTTAAATTGATTCCACGGGCCTGAGGGAGTGTGGAACTCAGCAGCTCAGCCTGCAAAGCACCATGCAAAGAAAAGAAACGTAAAAATGTAAACACCATAATAGACGCTCACCGGCTTTGACAGCAGCCGAATGGGAATGTTTGGTTCTTTTTTCTGTGAAGCCAGATGACTGATGACTCAACAGCTAAAAATATCCAGATTTTAGTTCCGTGTGCAAGTGAGATGTATGGGAGGTTGGTAACATAAATAATTCTATTGTATATTTATATACATGATAGAAAAGCGGCTTTTTTTCTCATCAGACTGGTCATCATGTTACTGTGGTCTGCACTGAAAGGTCTGCATTGTGACCTAATAATTATCGCAATATAATTTTCATCAATAGCAATATAACAAAAGTTCAATATATATCGATGTAATAATTATGCACAGTGCACAGAGAGGAGATATAACACATAATTGATCGACCTCAGATTTGTAAAATGCTTTGATGATGATTTAAAACCACAACTATCACTTAAAGCAAAGATTACATTTTATTTTATTTTACTTTATTTCATTTATGCTCTGTTTTACCAGGAAGTTCCCATTGAGATACAATATCTGGTTTGCAAGAGAGTCCTGGTCAAGATGGGCAGCAATGAAGTAAAAACAAAAGTTTAAGATATACGAATACGACACACACACACACACACACACACACACACACACACACACACACACACACACACACACACACACACACACACACACACACACACACACACACACACACACACACACACGATCAAACACAGCAAACCGATTAAAAACACAGAACAGACATAGACACACACACAAATCAATGGGAACAATAAATTATGGAAAATAAAGAAGCACGTGTCTATGAAAACTGATGATAACGTGACATTTATCATGATTATTATTGATATAGTCTATATGATCATCATCTTGGTGACAATTTCTAACATGTCAGCTGTCATTTTTACAACCCAACTACCCAAAAGTTTGTCCTTTTAATGTACAAGGCAGAAGTTAATTATTAGCTATTAATAATCATTAGTTAGAGCTCGTAAACTTGTATTTGATAGCAATAGAAATGTCCATAATAAAGTTGTGTATGGCAGAAGTGAATGCTTTATTTACTAAATAATAAAATTGTATTATATCTTTACATGTCCTTGATGAACAGTTGTAAGTGGGGGAAATAGAAAATCTTTGTTAGAGTGTATGTGCACCTTGTAACAAGTAATCTCCCTCTGTCAGAGCAAGACGAGACAAAAGGCACAGAGAGGATACGACGGCTGGGAAACAGTCTAGACTAACTGTGCAGTTGGAAGGAGGATGATCCACGGCTCTCTCAAAGACACACACACACACACACACACACACACACACACACACACAGGGGCGAGCATCCACACACACACACACACACACACACACACACACACACACACACACACACACACACACACACACACACACACACACACACACACACACACACACACAAACAGAGCAGGATGAGGATTAGATTTAACCCTTCTTAACCCCCAGGTGGGAATCAGATGAGGGGTGAGGAGGAGGTCTGACTGGAGCTCTTCCAGCCCCAGACCCCCTCACCTCTCGTGGGCACACCAGGACCATCTGCTCCCTTTGGCACTGACCTGCACTACAAATGGAGGAGGACGGCCCTTTGATTCATGTGTCACACACAATGTTTTATTCCATTAATCATGACTGACTCAAAATGTAAATGCAGAAATACAATCGTAATTTTCTATGTTCCTGACCTGCATAAACTCTCTCTGTGACTGTTCCTCCACTGTTATCTGTCCAGTTCATTCTTGAATCTCACCCATTTCTCAGTCACTGGACGATTGTGTGATGGAAAAAGTTCTCACTATTTTCTGACTCTGTTGTGAAAAACAAGTGTGAAAAGATTATGAGGGCGAGCGATTCTGACTTTTTCTGGGAGAATAAATACGAGTCTAACTCTGCAGCGAGGTGTCCACAAAACCCCTCTGGAGCTGTGTCTTCTGGCTGGTGGAGATAACTCAAGTCAGTCCTGAACCTTCATCTTCACCTTCATTCTTTTTCACATTCCTTCCATCCCCACCTCCTTTTCCCTTCCTCCCTTTGCCCCTTCCTAATCTATCCATATCCTTTCTATCTCTTCGTCCTCTCCTGTTTTCTCAAAGCCCCCCCATCACTTTTTTTTCCTCCCCTCCTCGCTCTGAAGACGGCCTGTGAAGGTGAAATCTAATCCATTTTTAATGGACAGTAATTGTATGAAGATGTGCTGTGCCGCGGACTGAGAGAAAAAATGAGAACGGAGTGAGGTGAAAAAGACGAAGGGAAAGATAAACTGCATGTGGAGAAACGGAGTGAGGGAGGAGGTGAGAAGATAAAGAGAGAGACGGGAGATGAAGGGAAGCAGAGGACTTGGCGGGTGATGTGAGAGCGAGTGTGGGAGAGTGAAGGAAGAGAAAATGAAAGAATCAAACTCAGCCGAGAAGCGGAGGCAACACTGGTTTCCTCTGCTGTTATTAGGTCGACGTAGTTCAGTCCACACTCATTCATTCACAGCTTTTAATATCATGTGAGTGCAGTGACGAGAATATTAACTAAGGCCTTAATCACCGCAAGTGAGTCATTTATAACATCAGAGCTATTTTCAGCTGTCTGACATTCCAAATTGGTGTTTTCAATAACTGCCGGGGCAAGATGTAGACGATAGAAATTTAAACACAACATTAAATTTTATACCCTATGTTTAATTCACCTTTATTAAGGCAGAAAGATTTAAACTGTCATCCTCAACGTAGCAAAGTTACATTACCACAATTGTAAAAGCATGTTAAAGCAGGTAGGTACAACAACTGGAAACACAATCTAGCTTGTGAGAAGCAATTACACTCTTCATTTGATTTATTATAAAGAATAAACAATCAGTGCTAATACAAAGCAGCAGCAGCATTGTGTTACTATTCAAGTCAATGTGCTTCACAATGAGAGAATAAAATAATAAGATAATAATAAAGAAGCAGACATAAAGGCGTACTACAATCACAGACATAGGAATATTATAAAATAAAGCATACATCAAATGCACCACACATCCATGAGGCAATCACATATACAACATCGCACTCAAAACTCACACAGTCAAAAGACACAATCACACTGTGTTGTCGTCTGTCTTGTGTAACACTCAGCAGTGTAATGTAATGTCCAACGTTCACATTTGGATTTATGAAAGAGGGCTGACAAAAAAAAAAGGCTGAAAATAGTCAGAGGGGAGACGGGTCACAAAAGCAGTTTAGAAAATCTACTCACTCAAGCACTTTTATTTTTATAGACACATCGGAGGAGAGCAGCGTGATATCATTTGCTAATAAATAAGAAAATATTTAATTGCCAGATTCTAAATGGAGTCGGGTGAGAAATGATCTTCCCAAGAGGGAACTGTATCAGAAGAGAATTTTGAAATAACTAACAACTGAGCGCTTGAGACGATTGGTTTCTACCGATTATATAAACCCTTTAAAGTGTGTCCTAAATGCATATTTTGATTTTTTTTAAAGGATCAGTAGTTTCCTAAAACAGCAAGGCTGTTTTATTTGTTGCAAACATTACTCAGACTAAATAGAGCATTTGCTGGAGACTGTTTACAGCAGCAGGATGGTGTGTGTGTTTATGACTATGTTTGACGTAATGAAGGGACGTGGATTCAACACAACAACAATGGGGCTTTATATGGCACCGAGAAATAAACAATACGAGGGGTTGGATTCGTACCAATAAATATAGACTCATCCTTTAAATAGACAGGAGAGAGGCCAATGAACAAAAGACGACCTGAACCATAGAGAGGGAAAATGTGACGTAGAAAAGATGGAGGAGAGGACGAGGAGAGGAGAGGAGGGGAGAGGAAGAGGAGGGGAGAGGACGAGGAGGGGAGAGGAGAGGACGAGGAGAGGAGAGGAGAGGAGAGGAGAGGAGAGAAGAGGAGAGGACGAGGAGAGGAGAGGAAAGGAGAGGAGGTGGAGGAGGAGAGGATTTGGTAAAAGGAGCAGTATCATATACGAGTGAGCAATTCCAAGGACCCTGCATCAAAACACAGACGCACACATACAAAACGCACACACACAGCTGCACAATTCTAAATATAGTCCTGCTGGAGAGAGATGGAGAGCGGAGGAGGAAGAAATCCGGGGAGGAAACAGGAGGGAGGCGCGGGGAGTGGTATAGGGTTAAAAGATGACATCATGCCCTTCCTCCTCCTCCTCCTCCTCCTGCTTCTCTCACATCGCTCCATCACAAGGAACCTCCCTTATTTCTCCTCCCTCCATCTTTCCCTTCCTCTCCTACCATCCATCCATCTCTCCCAGGGCTTCTTTTTTTTTTTTATTTAAATGAGCTCTCGTCTTTAAATAACAGTTATTCTGTTTGGGGCTGAGTGTGTGGCAGAGAGAGAGAGGAGAGGACGAGGAGAGGAGAGGAGAGGAGAGGAGAGGAGGACAGCTTCTGTTTTAGCTCCCATCCAAAGCCGCCTCTGCACCTCTGTCATTAAGCACACACTGATGCTCAATGTACAGATACAGTGACGCAGAGAGGGAGAGGGTGAGGGAGAGGGTGAGGGAAGGGAAAGGGGGAGAAAGAGAGGGAGAGAGGGATGAAGGCAGATAAAGAAGACACACTTATACATAGCAGAAGGAGCTATGAGGAGCAAGGCACCGTGCAGAGTGGAAGTCAGGGCGGTATAAATATCACCTTGAGGGGTTTGAGTGGCGAGCTGCAGGTCCATCTCTAAATAATCTAATCCCCCCGATAACACACAATCTATCCACGACATGACAAACTGTCTACGTGCAACACATGATCCATCGCCCGGCTCATAAACAGCATGATTAGAAAGAGGAAAGAGGAGGGATGCTATCACGTGTGACTGACTGCGTCCTCCTCCCGCCGCCCGTCTTCATATTTTCACAGAAGTGTAAACAGCAATTTACCCGCTGCGAGAGAACAAGACGAATCGTCCCGTGCTTTGAATTAGAGCTGGGAAATTCTTAGAAGTAGCCGCTTGCCGATGGTACCGAGAACAGGTAATGAGAGCGGCTGGGTGGGCGCATGTAGCACGTACATGTTGATCAAGTTAAGAGACGGGAAGGAAACAAGCTGAGTTTTTTTTGGACAGGTTGGTGTTCTCTGCTCAGGATGTTCTGTTTTGTTTCCTGTCTGTCGGCAAAAGAGGAGGAGACATCACCAAATCAAGAAGAGATGTTTATGACATTTGGTGCCAACATCGGCCAAGAAACTTGTCTAGATGCTGAATTTCCACTTTGCTTTAAAAAATAACAAAAAATCAGCTGGAGTTCAAATTCTATGGGATGTTTGCAGGGTCAAAATTAAACTTCCTATAAACTATAGACATAGGACATCACTGAAATCGCTTCTCACTGTATAGTTCACGACATAGTGCATCGTCAAAAGTAGCGTACGACAGATTGTCAATAACCGAGCACCATATACCATCATGCATTGTGCTCGCGGGGTTGACAGGAAGAAAAATGGCGGACATGAGCCAGGGCGCCACATCTCAACCTTCTCCCTCTGGCGATTCTACTCCTTCTCATAGACTGATTTAAAAGAGTCTTTATATTCGTCCCTATATATCTCCGATGGTGTCATTTGTTTGTTTTTTATGACTGGCATGGGACAGATCTGTGAGTTGTGGCGGTAAAACGTGTAATAAGAGCAGAGCTGCGCATCACAGCACAGACAAAGGTTTATTTCTACATTTTAACATGGACATTCAACATGTTTTTTTACCTAAAAGCATTAATACAATCTTTACAGGATGCTTGCAGGGTCAAAACCCACTCAGGCATGTTTAGGTGACTGATCCAAATAAAATTAAATGAGCAGTCATTAGTGGACTATTGGGTCTTGGTGGAGGTATATGCTCTCTGAGTGCCCTTCTAGTTTTTAGGGTTATGACATCTTTTAACTTTTTCATTACATTTTTTTTAGTACCAGAGAAAAAACCTACTTATATTGCCAGACTCCAGAATTTGTCATCCTCCCTAACGACAGAGCTTCACAGGCCGAGAGTTTTATTCCAAATTAAGACGTCTACCATCCAAAATAATAATAATGATTGGAGTTGAACTCAGTGATTAACAGTGACAGTGACAGCTACTCAGCGAAGACCTGAAAACATCATTGTACTTTTGAAAACACGAGCGAAAGGTCCACTTCTCTCAGTGACAAAGAGAAAGCCTGAGACAAATCCTTATCCTTAAATAATCCAATGTCAAGAATGAACAGAGAAAGGTGTGCAATTTTTTTGTCTCTTCTATAATTAGCAATAAGTACATTTCCATTAGTATTATTAAACGCATTTGACGGTGTTTGAGCTACTGCACATGGCTCGTCTTTTTCAATCCACATTCTCCTCGACCGCAGGACGGCTTTCAGGAATATGAGATATTAGTTATTCTCCTCTGGAAGCAATATTTGCCGTGCGAGACGTAAACACAGAGTTGAGACGGTTAGCAAACAAATACGGGAGGCAGTTACCCCAGCTGGAGACATCCTCAACATTTGATCAGCAGCTCACTTGTTGAATAATAACAATCTTTGCTCTGCAGGGTATGACGTCAGGTATGGTGTTTCCCTGCTGCTGCTGCGATGTGTGACAAATAAGCAAATGTGACAAAAAAAATATATATATATATTAAAGTAAAGATGATTCTTTTTAAAGCCGGTTGTTATTCATTGCAGCAATATTCACTTTCTCGCTCGTATTCTCCGCGTCCGATCTCTCATCCCATCTAAAACAAATCTTCCTTCCCAATTTCCCTGAAGACTGATTCACCGCACGTCACCTCTGTGACGGCCGGTGTTTGATTTTATTTGTTTGCTCAGCTTTGCAGAAGCAAGAGAGCATGTTTCAGAGTGAGCATCCACAAAGAGGGGCCTCGTGGTGATTCGGTCTGAGAGTTTATTTTCCTCAAATTCTGCGTTTTCCTTTAAGAATCGTCTCCTTCTCCCCGTGACACAGCAGCAGGTCGTGGTTATTAGACGGCCGGTTGTTTCATGACACCCTCTCCCGCTGCAATATCCTCTGCCTTTTTTTTAAAACATTTTTTTATCTCGCCGTCTCTCCTCCCCCTCCCACCGCTCCTCCCTGACCTGTCAACTTAATGTTCACTCATTTCCTCTTTCCTCATGCACTCCATTTCTTTCATCACTCGCCTCACCACCACCCCCAACCCCACTCTCCCTCTTAATTGATCCGAGACAGTCACAGAGCAAAAAAAAACTACTCTGTGTCTTCTGTAACCTAATACCAGGCCCATCCAGCCAGCCTCTCCCTTACACACACACACACACACACACACACACACAAACACACAAACACACACACAGTCATTCAATCTCCCACATACAATCTGTGTGTGAAGGTGACTGTTTTACAGTAAACAGCACATTTCAAACTGAGCCTGCCATACACTCATTATTACAATGTGGACAAACACAAATGCTGGACAAATAGAAACGAGAGCACCCACACAGACCGACACGTGGAGACTCGGGCTCATGTGAGGTTATGTTACATTTTGCATCGACAATATGTCCTTTGTGACAAACTACAGCACGGAGGCCTCAGGAAATGAGAACAATAATATCTAAGCAGGAAAATACACCAGGTCTCTGTCACAAGCAGTAACTTGTGCCAGTTCTTTCCATGTGAATCATTGTGTCTGCTGTGTTTCACTGTTGCAACATATAGTTCTGACACTGGTCTTCATGAGGAAGTGTAATATATGAGGTTTGGTAGTGTAGATACAGCTGTATAATGGACATTGCCGGATCATTTTGTTGACAATACAATCATTATATTATGTTGTGTGAACACTCATTTCTATCCCCCAATCGTCATCGTGGTCATATTTTCCAGCAAATTTTCATAAGCTCACTTTGACCATCATGTTACTGTATCAGAAAACTGTTCGCACTGTTAGCATTTCTCATTGAGACTGACAGAACAACAACTCTGCAATTTTTAAATAAAAATCTGAGCAGTGGCTTTTCTATCCTGCCTGTTTGAAATGGGCTGTTCTCTTGTCCTGTTTTAATGCTCTGGAGCTACTTCAGAATTCTTCCTTGAGTTCTGCTCAAACAGTTCTACTACTGTCACTTTTTTTATTGTTTGTGTGCTGCGTGTTGTGCGAAGTCTGAAAACATTGTGTTCATCCTACCTGGTTTATCTGCAATGAAGATTTTATAGTCAAAGTTTTATATAAAAATAAAACTGATTCAGCTTCATTACTGTTCACCAGTGTGGTTTATATATAAGTTAGAATGATTTGCTCTGCTGATGTTACTTTTTCATACATTTCAAACTCTTCAAAATGAAAGCTTTGTAATTCAGATCAATATGAAGCATTGCAGCAAGAAAACGAACACGGCACTTTTACTTTGGAGACAAATTGCTAAAGAGAAAGTTATTCAATTAATGTTTGAGCGATTGGACGATATTGAAATCATACAAAATTCGATACTGCACTTCCACCGACCATTAACAGTACACATACCAAGTGTGACGTGGATAAGATAAATGGTTCTTGAGAATTGTGCTCCACATTCAGACAGACAGACAGACAGACATTTGTAGAATTAGTACTTAGATTATTATACAAGAAGGTAGCATTGCAAAATTCATTCTTGCATTTTGCATAATATGTGGTTCTACAAGCTTAAAGACATACAGGCCCTGTTCAGACCTGATATTAATATTACATCCAATCAGATCCAAATCACGAGTGGACAACCCAAAGTACATCTGGCGTGAAAATACATCATTAATGAACAAGCTGAATACTGCAGTATAGCTTGTCTGCTACAATTGCTGCCTCCATTTTAGTTGTACACTCAAGCATTGGCATTGTCAAGGTGGTTTCATTTTGGTCCTGACGTTTATAAGCTACTTCAGCTCCTCTTTGCACCTTTTACAAGGCCGATACACAACATCTTTCAGATTATGCTCCATTCTAATTTAAGAGGTGGTCGTTAAGATTTCATAAGGTGGATGTTTTTCCTCTAATCCCTTCTTTGTTAGTTAAAATGGCCCATTTTTTGAATGCATTATGAAACACAGGCGGCGGTGTATTTTTGGTCTTCTGCTGACAGCACTGGCAGCATTTTAAATCCATTTCCTATCATCCCATAGAAACTGAAGGATTGCTAGAGCTCACTTTGATGTGGTAAACACAATCCAGCGTGCTGATCGCATAATCAGGCAAAATGTTTACGTACAAGGGTCTAAAAGAGCCCTGTGGCAAAAAAGGTTGCCTCCTTGCTGGTCTGCAACATAGATCATTGTTTCCTATTTTAAAAAGGGATTATGTTCACATAAACAGATGCATAACCATTTTACCTAAAGTGTGTAACAACATTTAATTCCTCCTGGAAATTCCTCATAACCTGCTCCGCTATGCGACATTGTCCTCAGTGCTCATCTTATACTTGCAGGGTGTTTTAAGGCTTTCACAGATGTTCAAATGCTAACTCGGGAGATTTTAAAGTGTCTAAGCTCAAACAGCATCCTGACAGAGTCCTGACAGAGTGATCTGAAGCCACTCAGCAGCCCTTTGAAAAGATGCTAATGCTGCTGGCAGCCATGATGGAAATGTCAAGGACAGGGAGCTACAGTGTGTAGGATTTAGGTGGAGCTATCATCAGAAATGACGTAAAATAATCATATTATGTTTTCATCAGTGTATAATCCCATAAAACTGAGAATAGTTGTGTTACCAGAGAATGAGGCCTTTATATCTACAATGGGAGTGAGCCCGCCATGTTTCTATAGGAGCCCACAATGGACAAAGCACAAACACTCTAGAGAGGGACTTATTTTTTAATGAAGGCCACCATAGCTTCTCCTACATGCTTGGAAGGGGGAAGGTGAGGCATGGGGGTGTTCAGTTGGCTGCAACACACAACTTTACCACTAGATGCCACAAAATCCTACACACTCTCTCTCGGAAATGGGGCCCAACAGGATTAATAACTACGTGTGACTGCAGAGGACGCTGTTGCTGTGGTTAAAATGGTGATTTGAAACGGAGTTACCGGTTTGCAAACATCTTAATTATTTTATGACACAGCATTCCTATTTATGATTTTTTTTTCCTTGGGGTGTTGTGAGGATTCCGCACAGCTTACTGGACGTGAGCGAGTTGTTTCAAAACAGCAATCAGGCCGGATGCTGCTCTCACACGGGTGAGGCAGATAATAATAAACAACTTGGTATTAATTTTTGATGAGAAGAAATCCAACAGCTGTGTTGAACATTTGGACCTTTAACATTTTTTGGGCTTCGTCCGCTGCAGATCAGCAGCGAGCCTGACAAAATGTGTCTTTAACTAGGAGGACGGAACCATGGAGCCTCTCATGACACACAGTTTACAGGAAGAGCTGTAGTATGATTGTCTTGTGACTTCTAAATACAGATACATTTTTTTTTTTGCTATTGCACTGTTGTGCCAATACCCTTCACTATTGTCAAAATGGCAACGTGAGCCGATCGGAGCTGTTGAGCGGCGCACGGCGGGAGAGAATGTGCTGCTGGGCTGAGCAGAAAGTGTGTTTTGTGTATTTTCTCATTGGACACATGCTGCGGTGGCTGCTGGGAGCAACGCTGCTCCTCAAGACGGAGCAGAAACGTGTCCCATGATCACCCTGTATGTAAACCCCCTCTCCACAAACACACACTCAGGCCTTAATAAATAGAATTGCTGCAACCCTCAAAGGTCACACATATCCCGACCTATATCCTTTACCATGGTAATTTGCTATGTGAATCACAGTGATGGTGTTTTTACTCACAAGGAACTGAAGTAATTACAGGTCAGACAACTCCATTTGTAGTCGGGAGTAATTCTGGTGATAGTTCTATCCACAGTGTTGATATACAGTACCCACACACAGTAATGATGCCTCTACGGTGTCTCCCCCTGTTGTCATGACATTTACATGCCACGCTGACATTAATGCCTCGGGCGGCGATGCTTCTATCCACTTCGAAGTTGTGCTTCCTTCCGCAGGTGGAACATGTTCTCCCAGACACGGTTACTCCGTGTGGAACATATTTGCACCTGGATGAGTCATACTTAGTGCAAGACGAATCAGAATGCAAGCCTGGTGGTCGGACGGACGTAATGATTTTGGGATTGCGGTGCGAGCTAAATGCATATAGAGCATCTATTATTGTGTATTTTTATGTATTTTGCATTTTAAAACAAAGTGCATGCAGCAGGGGAAGATGAGGGAAAGCCTACAAATAACAAAAGGGAATTGGGAGCAAGTTTATCTCAAGGTCAAAAGCAAGGAACCTAGCGCTGCCTTGCTTGGCTGCAGGATCTGTTGGTAGACAGAGGTAGTTGGATCAATAATCTCTAAAATCTTCCTGTAACAATTCTTTTTTTGCAAGACTAACTGGGCATAAGTCCTGGTCACAAGTTTGCTCATCTGCTGACTTGATGTCGGGCTTGAATGTGACATTAGCCTGGTTAGTCTGCCATCAACAGTGCGATACCCGTGACCAGGTAGCCCGACTGGTGTGTGCGGGGGCCCCAGGGGAGAGCATCCTGGCTGGGGAGGAGCGTGAAGCTATACCTGCCTCCTCTCTGGTTTAGCCAGAGAGACGCAGTGTAACCGAAGACACGGAGGAGGAGGACGAGGAGAAATCCAAGCTCAAACATAACAAGATTTTACCAAAACACATTTTTTGCATGATTTCTGAAATATAACCTGTGACTTCCGCCTTTCAAGCCTTTTTCTTCCTTCCCATCTTGCCCTCTGTTTCTGATTCTTAGAGAAACAGAGGAGATAACAGCCAGTTGACGATACTGGGAGAGTTTCCACAACCACTACCTTCCAGCAACCATCTTTACTGGACACCATCCTCAAGTATTTTATTATTCAATGTGACGATTGAGGTGCAAAGAGAACGGGAAAGAGTTCACCCGTGTCTGAAAACATTCTTCATACCCATCTGGTTGTTCCTGTAACTGTGTGACGGCAGATATTAAATATTTTAATTTGCCTGGGTCCCAGAGAGACACTACGTTTATCAAGCCCCGGTGCCTCCGTGCGACTTAATCATCGTCTCATTTGGGGCTTCCTCTGGAAAAAGTTCAGCAGTACTTACATTAAAACAAAGGAATATTTAGATAATGAGAAAAGAGAAACCAGTTGCAAAGGAGTGACATTAGTGGTTACATAAAACTGTGACCACCCTCAAAATTTTGCAAGATGATTTGTGGTTCAATGAACAACACCACTATTTGCTTGAAGGCAACATAGTTTGGGCATCCAGAGAAGCTTTTACTAGAAAGGTGTTTTGTTTTTATGAATTTGACCTTGATGTGAAAGGTCATCATAAATTGTGTGTTTTCAAAAAGTGGGTCATTTAAACCATCACACTTTTGGGCCACAGATCTTAATGAAATTTGATGTGCTAATTGAAACATGTATTTCCAATACAGGTCATTTTTATGTATAAAAAGCCTGTTTAATTCAAATGTTAAACAAGTCATGGTTCATTTTTCAAACCAATGTGATAAGAACTTCATTTAGGACCTTATATCCATCTCACTCAGGTTTTCAACTAATTTAACGGTTTAATAATAATTTTCTATCCTTGCAATCTCAGTATCATATATGAGCAATACTGTTTATATTCTGTTTACATTGTACATCTTTCTATATTTTATAGTTCCTTGTTGTATTTTTGATTACCTTTTCTGAGTGTGTATTTCACTATTCCCTTTTTGCTGCAGTGACACAGTAAATTTCATCAAAGTGGGACTAATAAAGGACTTATCTATCTAGGATCTATCTTATCTATCTTATTTTCTTGATTTTCTGATATCAAAAAAAATCTTGTGGAAATACAAAGTTTATTGCATATCATTTTGTATCTTATTGGCAGTCAAGGACTGCATAATTTCAGATTATGCCAGATTTTATCCTAACTCAGGAAAGATCATGTTTGAGGCAAATAAACTATAGTTAAGGTATCTTGAGGATGAGACGACTAAAACAGAAACACAAAAAAAACTCGTAGCTCTGAGCTCTGAGCTCCTCCACCATCCCGACTTCCAGGTTCTTAATAACGACGACTCTACTTGCTTCACTTCGAGACTATTTTCGCCCGAGCATGTCAGCATTTCTCATTCTACAAAAAATGTCTCATCCTTTCTTGTGCTGTTGGTTGATGTTTCAAACACTTCTGATGTCAGGTCTGCAAAGATACAAGCTATGACTGTGTCGGTGGCTGATTGAGGACACTGCTGATGGGAAAACCAGTGTCTCAAAGATTAGGTAACAGCTAGAGAAACTAGACTTCAACTTTTACCACATGTATAATACATGGGAAATGCACTAAACTTCTGCAAAGGAACAGACCAATAAACTGACCCGTTTCCCTCACTGAGCGGCATGAGGGGAGAATCCACCCTCCGTTACTCTGGCACTGTTCATTCCATAATTCCCTCAACCTCTATTGGGGTTTGAAATAAATTTAACAACATCAAACATTTTCCATAGTTGCTTTATCGGGTCCAGAGATAACTAACGGCACAAAAACAAAACAAAAGAACAGTTTGAGATGGTTTCAGATGCTTCTGACGACAGATCTGCAAAAGCATACGTTGTGATTGCATTGCATTGTGGTCAGCTGAGGCTGGGAATCAGAACATCCCCCTCTTCAATGTCTGATTTTGTCCTGGTTTGATGATTTTTGATTGTTATCAGCTTTATTTTGTCCCATCTTCTTCACTACGTCCTTCTGAGTCTGTTGCATATTTCAGCCTGGAGCTGTGAGCCAGACTGGAGCTTAAAACCAAAGAGATGTACCATTGTTAACAGGAGGAGAAGTTCAAATTAACAATGGCAATGTGATTCCCCGGAGGGCAAAACACCCACAAGTCTGTCTACACTTGGCCTATATACACTGGCTGCTACAGACTTTCCCACATCACCAGGCTTTTCTCTTGCACCGCTGCTGCAGGATCTTACTACCACTTCCTCCTGGGGATCCAGAAAGAGTGCCGCAGCGGTGCAGCAGCCATGTGATAACTGGCGCTTCTGTCTGTGAGGGCTACAGCAAGTATGAAGTCTGAACCAAAAGGTGCCATAAAGACATAATGAAAGCCCTCCATCATGGTGCAGCACTCACTCGTCTCTCACGGGCCTGAGAGGAAGTCAGAGCAAGGGAAACGAAGTGTAAAAACACATAAGAGGCGCACGGACCTCGTGTCTAAAAGCAGAAAGGTCCTCTAAGCAGAGGAGGCTGATGGGAAGTGATGCAGGAGTAGCCTGATAGAGAGGGGTTAGAGCCATAAATGAGGACTTTGAATGTGCTCTTGTATGGCACACATGGGTTAGACAGACAGGAAGAGAAGACATGTGAGGTGAGGAAGAGGTGGAGATGAAGAAAATACCAAAGAGGGGGAAGGAGCATTGAGGAATGGTTCTTGTCGACTGTGTGAACCAAAAGAAAAGGCCAATTGATTAGGACATATCTAAAATGTTGAACACAAAGACTAGAGAAAATGTATTTTTGAGGCTAACGCAACAAAACGGAAACAACTGGGGCCACAAGGGTCAGTGCCACGAAAATCCTATTCATCTGTGATTGTTCCATGCCAGACTCCACCCAGGCCTGTCTGCAGGTTGGTAGGTAGGTGAACTGCAGATGACGCTATATTTGAACACAACATCTTTGCGTGCCTTCACTCTGAGAGAACACTGAACACGCTCCCACAGATCAAAGTGGCCTCTGTAGAAGCTCTGGGATTACAGCTAGGGCAACAACACACCCGCAAATGCTGCAGCTCGTCTCGGAGACGTCATTTCTTCCCTCAAAAAGCGTACAAATGTGTTTCTCATTCTTAAATTTACTGTAGAAACAAGGCTCCACAACACTGTGGTGTGGAAGGACCTCCTGATAATGGGATGATGGTTTGATGGTTTAAATAAGTTTGTAAACTGAGATCAGTGACTCTGAATACATAGATTTCAACTTGAACCTTTGGATTATCTCACTCCTATAGCCCCAGTGTGACGCATTCAATCCTCCAAATAACACTCAACATTTCATAATCAACTAGATAACGACACAAAAAAGAAAGACTGTTCAAGCTGTGTGTTGATCTGATAATTTTGGGTAAAATATTAGATAACAGGAAGCAAAATTTGTTAGTTTTATCATGCCTGTAACAGTTTCATTACCTCCGCCGAGGAGGTTGCATTTTCATCTGCATTTGTTTGTTATTTAGCAGGATTACACAATTGGGGGCGGTATGCATTCAACATGAATGCCATTCTTCTTTTTCTGCAGTATTCATATTGATCTTTTCTTCAATACCTATACATTAATTTAATCAATCGAGTAGTTGAGTGACAGAAAATGTACATGAGTTTGAAGTTTGATTACCAATTTCGGGATTTGCTTCTTTTCTTTGTTTTAGTGAAACTCTTAACCAGGAAATCAAAACAAGACATCTGACAGCATCACTTTGGATTGTTGAAGACCACGGTGGACATTTTTCTATGTTTTCTGAGCATTAATAGACTAAATGCATCCAGATCAATCCCATAATCGGCAGATTATTAAACAATGAAAACGTGTGTTAGTCCTACAGCAGAACATTCCAATAACAGGCCTTTAAAAAGTCCTGAACCAGACTGCATGGCTCCTGTCAGGCCGATCAATCCAAGACATTGCTCTCAGAGAGGACAACATGTACCAGTGGACACATGATAATACACAATACAGTCCACTAATAGACCTTCTCCACTCCTCTGATTATTAAATATGTATATCATGAAAAGTTAGTGAATGTTCTTAATGTAGAAATGTTTAAATAATGAACAATAAAGTGGGAGAATGGAAGTTTATGGTGACCTCATTAGACTTCACTCCTCATGGTTCCACTCTAATACTTAAAGTGTTCCTATACGTGTTGTTCCTGACGTAGGACCACAGGAGGGCCGCTTGAGTGCCTCACCTTTGAGCAGGGGCAGCGGGGTGAGCTCCACCTGGGAGCTCTGGTAGCGGAACTGGGACGAGCTGTGGGACCTCCTCTGCCGGGCCCTGCGCATGGACCGGCGCGGGAAGCCGTCCACCTTCTCCGCGGAGGGCACCGAGAAGCTGGTGGTCGGCGAGGACGGGCTGGACGGGGGCAGCTTGGTCGTCTCCATTGTGGCTGTGGACGGCTGTAGATGGCGGCGGTGCGCCTTTACGCGCCTTTGTGCGGGCGCGTAAAAAGAGGCGTTGGAGAGGATGTATACAGCAGGGTGAAGTGAGGGGAGGATGGAGGAGTGTGTATAGGCTCTCTGAATCACTGATGGATTATCAATTGATCAGAATGTTACAGACGCTCCGGGAGGGAGGGGGGAGGAGGGGAGGAAGGGGGTGAGAAGTAAAGGGGAGGAGAGGAAGGGGGGAGAGGTGCAGAGGCGGAGGAGAGGTGGATTTCTTTTCTGGATGCCTCGGTGTGGATATCAGAGCCGGACTGGAAATGTCAGCAGCAGCAGCAGCATCTCTGGCTCTTCCTCTTCTTCGTCTTTACGCACGGATGGAAAATCGCGTGTGTGTCATCCCCGTGGAGGAGCAGCCTGCACAGCCTCCAGATGATGCTCAGACATGCAGGCGCGTCTCTTCACACACACACACACACACACACACACACTCACACACACACACACTCACAGACACACACACCTCTGTGCTGCTGTATTGGCGTCACACACACACACACGAGTCATGGGCCGGAATCAGGATGTGTTTCTGATCCTGATGTGAAAACAGAAAAAAAAGAATAATCAATAATCACCGATTGACCTCCTGCTGTTTATCCACATGAAAAAAACAAAGCAGCAGACTCCAGGTCAGTTTACAGCCTCTTGGTGGATGTTGATATGAAATCATCAGTCTGGGCCCACCTCGGCTGCCGCATCACTGTCGTCCTCCTCGTTTTTAACGCATCCTCTGTCGACCCTCACATGGGCCGCACCTTCACACGAGCCAATATTATTATTACAAGAGGTTATTATTATCTCGGGAGATGTAAATGTCGCGGTTCCTCCTCCTGCTCCTGCCCGTCCTCCAACCGTATCAGGGCGGGGAAACAAACGCTGCCTCACCGAGCCGACATGTGCAGGTCCTCCGCCGCTCCGCTCCCGTCTGCGTCCCTTTACCTCCAAACAAGAAACGGGGGAGGATACAGCCGCTCCCCCCTCACTCTCTCTCTCTCTGGAAAAGAGGCGAAGGCCCGTGTTATACAATAGCAGTGTGTCAGACTGACGCGCTCCGCTCCTGTCCCCCCTTCTCGGTTCCCGTTATCCGGTCCGTCCTACGGCGCCGCGCATTGCTGCGTCAAGAGGCGCACAGTGAGGTGAGGGGATTACAGGAAACGGGGCGTCTTTGCTTTCAAAATAAAGTTGGGGGATTTAAGTGAAGCTACATGTGGCGGATGAAGGATTTGTCCAAACCAAGGGCCATAAAAGGGCCACAGTTTAGCATCCATGCACAATTCCTGATCCAGTTAGGTGCACATTTAAGTAAATCCTTGTTTAATAATTCTTATCATATTTTCATAACGTATTGTTAGTAAGTGACAACCTTACTTCAAAAAAGATGACTGACAGGACAGGAGCACTCAGGGGACCAATCAGATTTCAGCTAAGGCCTGAGTCCCCTGGCTGGCACCACTTCTGGATCCGCCCTTGGCCACATGGTACATAACTAAAGCTGTAAAGGGATAGATTTTGATTCAGGGCCCTATCAAAACCAAGAGTCAAAGGTCAGGCAATATAACTCACATAAATAATGTTATCGTGGCATTTCATATTTTTTCTTCAGTATTTCCTACAATTTTAAATAGAGCTACAAGTATGCAATTGCTGCAAAACAGTGGCGGATCCAGGATTTTTCTAAATCATGGGCAGTAAAAGAGGGCCAGAATTTACACAGGGGGGCAATCATAACATCCCTGCACCATTCCTGATTCGGTAAGGTGAACATTTAAGTCATTCCTTGTTTACTGTTATAATATAATAGTAATGTTCTACAAGTTAAACAGAAAATTATCATTGAATGTAAAATAAAACCTCTATGTCATGGGAAACATTGCAACTGTGGCCCCTGATTTAGAAAAATCCTACTTTTGCCTTAGTCTACTTGATGCCTCAGTTAGGGGAAACAGTAAGGATTTTATTTTGAAAGACGTGACCGGATGCTCTCTGATCTCACTCGGTGTGACTTGAGACGGTCCCTGAGCCTGAGGTGCTGCAAGGAGAGAGAGAGAGAGAGGCTCCTCACTGCGGATGACGCTATAGGATGGACTTATTTATTTATTTACACATCAATGCATTTGTCTGGATGTGGCCTGGATGTGATGCTTTCAAACACGTGCGTCATTATGGTGTGTCGCGCGCCTCCATCACGCACAACCCGCAGCATCACCTCATGGCCAAACCCCGCGTGCGGGGCTGTTGTTTCACGCTGTTATGAAATGATCCCCCCCCTCTATACCTCCCCTATCCTCCCTCCTCCATTTTCCTCGCTCCCTATCCGGGGTGAGTGCGCGCGCGCGTGTCGATGGCTGTAGTTGGCTCTTAGGATCAAGTGCCATCCATTGTTCTTCTCTCCTCTAAGCCACTTGCGCTCTCTCTCTCTCACACACACACGCGCGCGCGCACACACACACCTTGGCTGCAGTGGATGTGTCAGAACCATAAACACACCCCATCCTTATTATAATCATATATATCCAACAAGGGCGTGCGTAATGCCATGCGCCTGCGCTCCGTGGCCCCCTCCTCTCTCCCTCCTCCCCATCCTCCCCTGTGTTGTGTCTCAGGTGAGGTTGCATTGTGGGAAAAACCACCAGCACCGTGCGTAAAGCAGTGACTGGTTAGACGCAGAGCAGAGGTGCGCATAGGCTCCACATGTGCACGTCACCCGAGGTTGTTCTTATACTGGCCAGACAAACATCCAGTCACCCTGTGGTTAACAACACTTCATCATCCGTTTTATAATACCTGTGTGTTTTTCAAGCCAGCCTGCAGCCATGGTCTGTTATATAAAGACTAATAAAATATTGTGGTATTTGTATTGCCATGTATTTTATTGGCATTATTTTACACCTTTAACTTCTTTGAAAAAAAAGTCATATAAATGTGTCCTTTTTATTTCCTTTGCCTCTTTTATTCTGCTCCTTTTAATCTATTTTGCTTTAAAAAGTACCTTTACATTCAGTTTTTAAATGTATTTTAGATTTTGTCTCTGTATTGTCCCCGTGTACAGCACCTTGAATCTACCCCTCTGTACGAAATGTGCTTTACCTAATAATAAGAATAATACATTTTATTTGTATGGCACTTAATGCTCAAAGTCACTTTACAGGATTACAGAGAACAGAAAGCAGCTGAAAAGGGAATAACTATAAATATAAAATACACATCATCGTCACACATTTCAATATACAGTAAGCTACACGTCATAATCAAACATGAGAAGCATATTGGAACACACACTGTAGGTGGCAGCAGAGATTTAAGCTGCCTGGTGCTGATTTTACATACAGTATATAATGATTACTATGTTCACCATCTAAGGTGAGCTGCTAAGATGCATACCAGCACAAAACAAAGTCCAGCCGAGACTGGATGTCAGAAGTTCTGCAGATCATCAACCAAATGACGGATTAAGAGGAAAAGTCAGGGGATCATCAAAGTTATTATCCCACATCAGCAGCTGCCCACCAGTGTTGGTATTTATTTAGATATGATCACATTTTACACCCAAACATTTTCAAATGATGACAAAACACACGCAACACTCTTCATTCGGTTTGAGGGTTTGTTTCTAATTTTGGGTGCACAGAATTGAGTTAACATTTGGTCACGTGGTCTTTTGAGTTGTTGCTAACGCTTACCTTTTTGTTTGTCTTACTGGGCTCCCCTGATAATAAAGGACTGACACCTGGCAAAGAGTGCCCTTTTGAAGACAGCCCCACAGGAAGTGGAAGAGGCCATCAGAGACTGAAGAGGGGGAGGGGACTTTGATTTAAGATTTCTCAAATCCTTTCTTTGTAGATAGGTTTCTTTTGATACATTGTATTCATGTTTGCACATCTTAAGCTTGTTAGTTAATTAATGTTAATATTTAGTACAGCCCCCCCTCCCCCCTTGTGTTTGTCTAGGACTAGTCCATGTCTTTATAAGCTCCCTGTCATTGTGAGGAGGTCAGTTTTGGTTATGTTTACCTTTTGTGCTTTATTCTTTCATCACATGTGCAAAGTTTGTAGCAAAATCCACACAACCAATAACAGCCCATCGAAAGCAGCAAAACTATTTAACTCAGGTTTCTGTGTTTTTAAATTTTAATGAATTAAATATTAGGGTAATGTGTTATTTCATCTTTCAATATAAACACAGTGATCATCAAACTGTATAGACTGTAAACAATATTGGAATAGCCTAGTATATTATAGATTAAACAGAATTGTAAATTGAACCGCAATGAACATTTTATTGCAATCAATATGTTAATTAATACATAAATACAGAAGAAATACAAAAAAGGTCATAACACACATACAGACTCAACATCTTCCTATAAAGCTACTGAAGCTGCTACATGGAATACAATTTCCAATAGAACTATAAATATATCGTGTACGAAGCAGATTTATCCCATAAACCATCATCTGGAAAACCAAAATCAGAATAATACAATAATACAAAGTTAAAAAAGCCCACATTAAAAAATATTTCAATCTATTTCCTGATAGCTGGAGATAACAGATTTTAGCAGCTCCATTAAGTCACATACAAGAAGAGGAACAATTATTTCTTCTTCTCATTTTCCTCATGCAGATGATCAGTTCTACAACTGCGGTGATCATAGGTTTATACTCTCAGGGGTGAGGACGTCGGCGAGCCAACAGCTTTGTGACCCCCCTCATTAATCCTCACCGCCATCGTCACGTTTAATGAAGCCGCCCCAACCTCACGCTGCTGTTTCCTGTTTCCCTCTCAGAGATCTGAGCAGGTCTGTCGTCACTGTGCTAGACGTGAAAACAGGACTGATGATCTTTTACATTCATTTGACTGCACATAAGGGTCTCATCACCAAAATTGAAATCATGGCTGCATTTCAAACCACCATTTTACCACTAGAGGGCCCCCTAGTGGACACAAATGAGCTGTGGAACCGTGCTGCTCACCCTCTATGGTGATATAGTTAAACGCAAAGTAGATAAAACTGATAAGTAATATCATAGACTGTACATAAAGATGGACAACGTGATGGCTCCCAAAAGTGAAGCCAAAGCATCTTGATCATCCCCTGGTGGCTGGCTGTAATATAGGTCATCAATTTCTTGGATTGAAATATTGCATATACCATAAATAAATTACTAGTAGCAGCGGAATATGTTAGAATGTATTTTCAACAAGGTAAAACAAAGAAAAGAGTTAAAATAATATACTTTCCTGGATCAGGATGAATGTCACATGCAGCCAGTTCGCAGGCTGTGTGGTTAACTTTGGCACTGTCATATATATTTTTAATATTGCAGCTTCAGCCACATTTTCTCCTTTCCATGAAGTGGTGAGGAAGTGTTTACTCCACCTCTTTTTAAAATAACAAGTCAAAGTTTAGAGTGTTGAGTCAGTATTTGTCTGAAAGGGATGACGCCCACTTTTGATTTAAACAAAATTCAAAACTAAGAAAAAGTTTCCACTGCTGGATTTGAGCCCGGTCACTTCGCAAGCTTCTCGTTCACTGAACAAAGCGTTGCCTGTTGTCAAGGAGAGATGGAGAATTTAGCAGCTGCAGGAAATTAGTTTAACAAATATATGAGTCTCCTTTGTGCAGTTGACAGTGTTCTATGGGAGACGACTTTTTATTGTTTTTTTATTGATTATCTGATTTTGAGCATTACACAGCTTATGGAAACTGTTGTCGTCTATGGCTCTGATCAATCTGAGAAAACGACAGTGATAGTGTTTTCATCAGGGTTAATCTCAGTTTGAGCTTCAGTGATATCAGAAAGCTTGTGTTATAAATGGGGGTATAGGGTTTAATAAACACAGTTTATATTCTCAGACAATGAAAGTCCAATTAAACATTCTACAGGTTGCATTATGGGAAATGCCAGACATGCCATTGTTGGAACTTAACCTGAACTTCTGAACTAAATATCCAAATATTTTGACCTCTGCTTTTAAAATGTTGCCTTTTTTGGGTCTGTCAGTTGTATAAATATGTGAGAGTCTCCCTTTAAGCAGAGGAAAGAGATGATTATGAGCAACAGCTCAGACATAGGTTCATTTTCTGATGCCAGTTACCATTAATAACCACCAACTGGATGTCAGATGTGAAAATCTGTCTATAAAAGCTTGCATTTTACAGTCGTTGCTTTAAACAGTCAGTTCTATTGGTAGAAAGCTGAAACCCAAATCATCAGATTTCAATTAAATAGCTGAAAACATGTAAATTAGAAAATTAGAAATAGGGACGCTGGTCCTCCATCGCCTTGTGACATGTAGTGTTATTGATCACTAGTTCCACTTAGGATCCAATCATCGATCTCCAGCAGCTCAGAAAGAGAAAGGTCACTTGAGGGATCGCCCGGCAGCGGCTGCGAGGGCGGAGGCTGACAGACAAGTGCGTCGGAGCTGCTGCTGCTGTTCAGAGGACTCGGGATGGTGAGGAGGGAGAGCAGAGACTCTTGATTGGGTGTTTGTTGTCTGTAACCAAAGGAGGCAGCGGCAAAAGGCAGTTCCAAGTTTGCCTGAGGCGACTGAACAGCAGGATCCTGAAGAGTTGGTGGTAGCAGCGGACTTGAGCCGTTTGGATTTCCACTGTGCTGACCCAGAGGAAGCTGGGGCACATTCATGGGACAAGCTTGGAATACTGGACCTCCAGTTTCTACTGCCAAATGTTGGTAAGGGGGCACCACAGAGGTTTGTTTTATTAAAAAAGCATCCAATGTGCCCGAATTAAGAGGAAAACACGCATTTGCAGGCACTGAGGAGGTTCCGTGGATGATGTCTCGCCCAGATTGAGGCTGAGCAGCTGCGGTGAGGATGCTGGAGGTAATAGAGGTTGAAAGGAGGCTGGTGCAAAGAGGCGTAACCCCTGTCGGACTTGTGGTGTTTGGAGGCTCTTTTCTGAACAAAGAGTGACGATCTGGGACGGAATAAGGAAGAGTTGCAGGGCCAGAGTAGGAGGGGAGGACGAGTTTGGCAGACAAGCGAGAAGACAAGGAGAATGTTTGAGGAGAAGCTGAGGATGAGAGATGGGCTTGAAGACCCAGGCTGGAGGAGACCAAAGGGGGAGTAGCCAGAATGGAGCTCGGAGCCTGGGGAGCGAATCTCGGAGGAGGGCCTGAGGTGCTCTGACAGCCACCTGAGTGGGACGCGGAGACGTGTTTTCTCGAGGTGGACGCAGAGGCTCTGAGGCAGCAGTAAGGCTCATGACGTGCCAGAGCTTTTGTGTAGCGTTGGAGGTTTTTTTGCAATCCGGCGATCTCATTTTGAAGGGAGGAGTTTGATTGCTCGAGACGCTGAAGCTCCTTAGGATGAGACAAGAACATGAGGAGGAGAAAAGAGGACAAACAGTTAAAGTCAAGTTGAGTCAGGTATATTTTTAGCATACCTCAGAGTGGACCTCATCGGCCATAAAAATGGATTCATGACATACATGAAAAGACAAATAACAAATGCAATCACATCCCTCCCACGTAATATTACAGCAGGCTGTAATAAAACACTAAAGCCTGGAAACACTAATGACACGCTTCTTAAAGCGTCTTCTGGAGGGCTGCAATAGAAAGTACAACAGCCATAAAGCGGATGATGCCTGGCTTAAGTCTGAACCTCAAAGGAGAACTGAAATGTTGCTCTCAAGTGACGGCACTGCCAGTTCAGCATGAGGGGAGAGGGTGTGGGTGGTATAGTGAGCAGGAAGGGTGATTCCCTGGTGAACTGGCAGTGCCGTCACTTCAGAGCAACATTTGTTGCTTTCGCTTGTGCACAAAAATGAACCCTGTTTTCATATCATATAACAAATTGAAACCAAACTTACTGGAAAGATTAACACTTGAACATATTTAATAAGAACTACCTAAAATGACAGAAACCATCTTTGAGAAAAGTTGATCTGACTTTGTAGTTTGGTCCATGGAGGAGGTGGGGTTTAAAATGTTATATATTTAAAAATAAAAGCACTGACAAGTTACCCCTTATGTCCCCTTGAAGGTCAAGGAGCCAAGTAGCAGTATATATACGTATATCTATATGTACATGTGTATGTATGCTGGCCGTTTAAACCATGCACTCCTGACACTCTCTAATGTTTATAAATCAAACTTGCAGCAGCTATGATTCTCAAACCTAACCTGCAGGTCACACAGCAGAAATGATCAGAGAAGAAGAAATAGAAAGTGAAAGATTGTAGAAACTACTGTATTAAACAACTTCAAATGTACAAGAGATATTCAACGTCCTGCCCACATTGGATGGATTTTTGGGTCAGTTGTTGAGGATAAGACTCCAGACATATAATAGGTTTATGTAAAGGTGACCTATGACAATATCTTCAATATCTATGACAATATACTAATTATGAATTTGTAGTTTTGAATGTGTTTCGAATGAACTTTGATACAAAATTTAATGAAATTCAGTTTTTAAAAAGTTATTAAACTGATTCAAATAAAATCCATTTGTGAAAAACAATTGTGTGCCTGGGGGCAAAAGGCAAGTAATGTAAAGTAACATAAATCATTCAACTTTAAGGTGTGTGTGTGTGTGTGTGTGTGTGTGTGTGTGTGTGTGTGTGTGTGTGTGTGTGTGTGTGTGTGTGTGTGTGTGTGTGTGTAGAGGGTAGATATGGAAAAGGGAGGGCCAGAGTGAAAGTCCTTCTCTTAAGGCCGGCTATTTACAAGAAACGGCTGTGAGCATGCTGACTGATTACACAAGACAAACACACACTCTGGTGACACAAGCCTGTGTGATTTTGACTGAAAGGACGATAGTGTCACCAGGTGATGGTGTAAGGACGGAACGAAAGAGAAACGTTTCGAACCTCGTGAAGTTCGTCAGCTCTCTCCGTTTGCTTTCGGCGGGTCTTCCTGGCCGCGTTTCTGTTCTTCTCTCGTCTTTTCCCCCCTGTGTGTCCCACCTGTTGTCCGTCTCCTTCTCTCTCCTGTAAAGATTCATGCACACACAGGAGAACACAGTCATTACAGTAATGACACTTACTGTGTGTGTCAGTGCATACTTCTCTTCTGGTTTGCCCGGTTGCCTTTTAAAGAGCACGTCTATTCTGTAAAGTTTCATGGTTCATAAGGTCACGAGACAAACTAATCACATGTCATGGTTTTCGCTCAGTTCAAGCAGGTCAATAAAGAAAAAGCAGACCTGGACATGGATGGAGAGGAACTTGATCCAATAGACGTGAAAATATTTCTTTTCTGACAGCTTTTCTCTTAAAATGTAATAATCTAAAGGAGACTGCATCTAAACATGTCTTCCATTACTTATGTGTTTTTATTTCTTGAAGTGGGCGTGGGTTCTGGATCTAAAGCAGAACCACAAGCACAGATAATTTTCTCGGAATCAAAACTTCTGTTAACAAGAAACTTACAGTAAATGCATTAAAACTCTTTAGGAACAAGAGCTTTGTCATCAAACTGTAAGTGCATCTCCTGCAAAACAACTACAACTGTGTTCAATGCTACTGTACATGAGGAATAAATAAATTAGATGCATGAATTAGCACTTTTTCTTTACCCATATGAGAGGACGGGTGCAAAGCAGCAAGCCTTAACAAAATGACCCGACTTCACAAGACAACTGGTGCTACCTTTTCTAACAGTCACAGTATTATAAGGTGAGGTTAGTATTTCTAAATCTGAAATAATCATAGTAGTGCAAGGACCTATTTTTTTGTCACGTCTCTCATTTTAGTCCACTTTTATGTGATGGTTTGTAAATTGTCCTTGTGGGAAATACACAACTACTGGTATTTATGATGCACAATGGTGGGTTATATCGATTTGAGAGGGAGATTATAACTATGCCTTTAATTATATAATGTTTTAAATGCAATATTTTGTTGTTACCTTATTACTTAAATGACCTTGCATACAGTTTTTTTGGAATGACTCATACTCTATCTAACCCTAACCCTTCATAAATAAGAAATGCGTGGATCAGAGATGAAATGTATATCACAAAGAGGATCAAATGGTTACTTTAGTTAAATTATCAACTTTTTTGACATGAATATCCACGAACGGTTAGGAACAGTGGCTATGACGGGATGTCACCTGATTGGAGTCTATTGGTTAATTGACTGATCGATGAAGAGAAGACAGAGGACTCACCGATCCAGCCGTGTTGCTGTTGCTCTCCTCAGCTGACAGGGAGCAAGGGCTGTTGGGTCCGTCCCTGGTGTCCATGAGTGACGGGGACATCTCTCATCCCCCCCCCCCCACGTCCCACACGCAGCTGCCTTTTGGACGGGCGGATGGCTGCTCTTACACCGATAGCTTCAATCTCGATCTACATCCAGCCCGGTTTACCCGCGCGTCATGATGGCAATTACGCACAGCCTGCGCGTCTTGCTGCAGTTTGGACCGACTTTTGAATGAGTGAGAACGAAAGTTGAAGTCTAGGATATACTAAACTTGTAATGTCGGCGGCCGGTCTAGTTCCTGGTGGATGCTTGGTGACTCTGTAAATGTGTTCAGCCTGAAGAGCAGCTGCTGTCCCTTGTGCGCTCAGAGGCTTTTTGTGCTCAGGAGGTTTGGCATCTGACGCAACACGACGCTGCGTCTGCTTTCAGTTTCTCTTTATGTGAAATTGGCCATTGCAAGTTAAGGGTGGCGAGGGGTTGTGTTGCATTCAAGTGCGGCTTGTTACTTTCACTTTTGAAGCTTGTGACGCTACACTGAAGCAGCAATTTAAGTTGCTACGAGTTTTTTTAAATCCTGATTTTCGAAACGTGATGTATAAGCAAGTTCAATTGCATCTAATAGCCCCATGTTCCAATTATGAATGTGTGGTTAACTACAGTACAAATCATAACTGATTATTTTCGACTGCACTTGGAGGCATCGAGATAAATACATGGGAAAAAAAGTTGATGTGTGACAGGAAGAGCTCGGAACTAATGACCATATTAGGAGCACAGCTGTGCCCGCCTCCACGTGCAGGGAATTCCTGAATTGCTTTTGCCGGGAAATCACTGCCCCCGTGTCCAGTCACCAGCTTTAAAGGGTTTGCAAGAGAAATGATTTAAGCTGCATTCATTATTTGACAGTGTGCATGACTCCATATGTGATCAGCAATGTAAAAAAACAAACACGAAGATAACCTGCTGTGTTGCTGTGGAACAAGTTTTCTGGCACGAGTGAGAGTCAAATATTTAAAGAAATAATTTTCCAAATGTCTTTGATGATTGTTTTCATCGGTTATCATTAGGTAAATGATTTTCTGCTGACATTCCCTCTACACCGGGAATTAGTTGCTTCTACCTAAAGATACAGAGCTATACAGGGTTCCTAACCAAATGTCCAAACAAAATTAAACTCTCCTTGTTCTGGGCAGTTTAATATACTTAATCTGGGGGCTTAGCAATATGACCAAAAAATTATATCATGATAAAAAAAATTCATGTCAGTCAATATTGATAATTATCCAGATGAATGTCACATTATCTTTTCTTTCAAATTTAAAGTCTGACTTGTGCTCGCAGGTCTTTCTGGTGAGTTCCTGGAGTCTTCTTTTGAGAATCTGTGTTTATCTGTGGAACTGATGTTCATTGGTCACAGGTTCAATCGTGAACTTTCCTCTCAGGCTGCAACACTGACGGATGTAAAGCTTTAATTAATGCTGAATATACAGTGTGGATAGAAATTAACGTTTTACTTTTATTTTTTTTACCTTTTCAGGTGAAGTTAAAGGTTCGACTAATGATCTGATGAATATTGCGTTCCTTAGAAATAGCGGTTTTTTTTGCCTGTCATCAGACTGAAAAAACTTTATCATCTTTCATAAGGTGATGACAAAACACTGACACAGTAAAAATCACAGAATGTAAATAAAGATGGACGAAATGACAGCTTCCAAAAGTGAAGCCTAATCATCTTGATCGCCCCCTGGTGGCTTGCTGCAGTATAGGCCATAAACCCTGCCTCCTCCATGAAAGCAAATGGGACATGGACCAAACTAAAATATCAAAGTAGACGGTAAATAAATGTTTGTCAAAGATGGTTTCTGTCATTTTAGTTAGTTCTTATCTCACTGATGTTCGTTCAAGTGTTTCTGATTGGTTTGGTTTTTATTCTTTATTTGATAATAATAGCTTGAATCTATAAAGCACCTTTCAAGAGAACCATGTGTCCGTGGGGACAAGAGAGTAAAGAAAACGATTTGAGCTTCCTGTCTCTCTGGGAATGGCTTTGCTGCAACTTAGCAACGGTGTTTCCCATATCCTAGCAACAGTGGACTTTTTCAAACATAACTTTATTAACCAATGATGCAGGAAAGGTGACATAAACGGTCAGTTTACTTATGTTTATTTTAATTCAATAATATGTAAACATTGTAATAATATAATATATCAAATTCCTTCTTTAGGGTAAGGGTCCTATACAAGTCCCCCTACTTCTCTGTCTTAGTACTTTAACTTATAATGGAGTATTTTTACTTTACTGTCTTGGTACTTTTACTTATTATTGAGTATTTCTACTTCACTGTCTTAGTACTTTTACTTGTAATGGAATATTACTTTACTGTCTTGGTACTTTTACTTCAGTGAATGATTCGAATTCTTCTTCCACCACTGGTTAAGTTTATTTTGTTGCTTATACTTTAGTACTTATTTAACAAGTACTTGTAACAGAGTATTTCTACTGTGCAGTATTAGTACTTTAGTTTCCTCGTCGTCCTCCAGTCCAGCAGGGGTCACTGTTGGGTCTGAACTCGGTGTCTTTGTTTACTTGCCGCTGGGTCTCTTTGCTCGCTCCGAGACTCAAAGTGCGCAGAAAGGAGGAACATGTGCGCCGTGCAGCTGCTGCGGGTGTCGGTACATGAGCGGATCAGCGCTGCCGCAGAAGACTTTCTGCTGCAGGTGGAGAAAGGTGAAGAAACGGCTCAAGTCCCGGCGCTGAGAGCGATGCTCACCGAGCGGCTAACGGCGGCGGCGGAGGAGATCCTCGCGGTGTTTGAGGAAACCGTGGTGGAGTACGAAGACAGAGTGGAGCGGTCAGAGCGGGAGATCTGCCGCCAGAGGAGGCTGCTCGATGCCGTGATGAAGCCCGAAGTCCGGCTGCACAGAGCAGGTCAGTCCCTGGAGGAGCCGCTCACAGGCTAACGTTAGCTAGCATCAGCTCGAGCAGCGGAGTTAATACACTTCCTGTCTCTGTCGGCTGCACCCGGCTGCTCCACCTCTCACCTGAGTAATGAGGATTTGATGCTGTTGTGAACAAGTCTGTGCAGAAAACCTCCTGCTGTGTTGTTCATGTCTGAAACAGAAACTCTGGACACATTCCTCTGGATTCTCTTGTCTGAAAGCAGCTTAACCAACTAACTAACTTCTCCTCGCCCTGTTCTCCTCTGTTAGTGACCTTATTGGTTTATTTGGCCTCAAAATAAAAACCTTTGTTTTATGCTGCTTCTTTTACGAGCTGCGTCGTAACACCAACTGTAAACGACCGCAACATCTCTGCTTCCTGAATGTGATCGTTCAAAAATCACAACAGTCGACATTAAACGACACAACACAAGTTTTTCAAAACACTTCAGGAGACTCTGAAATGATAAACGTGTGTATTTGTGTTTCAGTGTGTCCTGCAGACGTCCAGCAACTGATGGTGAATAAAGAAGAGGCTCCCCCTGAACAGCAGCAGTAGAGCCCCCTTGTGGACCAGGAGGACCCAGAGCCCCCCCACATTAAAGAGGAACAGGAGGAACCGTGGACCAATCAGGATGGACAGCAGCTTCAAGGACTGGAGGAGGCTGATATCAAGTTCACATTGACTCCTGTCGCTGTGAAGAGTGAAGAAGATGAAGAGGAACTTAAATCGTCAAAGCTTCATCTGAGTGAGACGAAGGAGAACAGAGCAGACTGTGGAGGACCAGAACCACCCAGGAACACAGGTCCCGATGGACGTTTACAACCAGGTCCTGAGGACAAGACTGAAGACTCTTCTGAGACTGAAGACAGTGAGGATGATTGGATGGCGACCAGGGAACCTCAGTCTGGTTTAAATACAAGAAATAACAAACAGCCTCTAAGTGATATGGGATGTAAGACAGATAAGAAATCGTTTAGTTGCTCGGAGTGTGGTAAAAGATTGAGCAGTAAGTCCGATTTAACGACACATTTGAGGATTCATACAGGAGAGAAACCGTTTAGTTGCTCTGAGTGTGGTAAAAGATATAAACATAAGAACATTCTGAATACACATATGAGGAGTCATACAGGAGAGAAACCGTTTAGTTGCTCTCAGTGTGGTAAAAGATTTATACATAATTCCCATTTACAGAGACATATCAGAAGTCATACGGGAGAGAAACTGTTTAGTTGCTCTGAGTGTGGTAAAAGATTTAACCAACAGGGCAATCTAAATAAACATATGAGGCATCATACAGGAGAGAAACCGTTTAGTTGCTCTGAGTGTGGTAAAAGATTTAGAGCAAAGAGCCAGCTGAATACACATAAGATAAGTCATACAGGAGAGAAACCATTCAGTTGCTCTGAGTGTGGTAAAAGATTTAAGATTCAGTCCTATTGTACGAGACATGTGAGGATTCATAAAGGAGAGAAATGATTCAGTTGCAACGTTTGCAACCAACGATTTATTAGGATTTATCAGCAGATATTCATATTATACATATTTATAGTTCACTGTTGTAAATAGACAACACTTTTTATGTCCCTAGAACCAGGTTCAGCAACCTAAGGCACTGGCACGCGGCGCCATAATCATTGGCACACAGGCAATTTCTTATTAAAGAAATGTTTAAAGGTTTTGCTGTCACGCAGCCTGTATTATTTAGCTTGATTGATGTTAACACCTCCCAGCCACTAGGTGCCAGTAATGCGCCATAGGCTGGATGCCAATCGCCATTAAATAATAAGAAGCCTCCCAGCCGGCGCTGCTCGCATTTTCCCACATGAATCTCTGAAGTGCAGCTGTTCAGGTGTATTGGTGATGGCATGCCCGCTAGCTAAAAAAACGAAGACTCTGGCATTTCAGCCCTCATGGGCAGAAGACTACCGCTTTGTTTTTCATAAGGACCGTGCTGTGTGCACGTTATGTTTTGAAAATGTTGTTTGCCGAACGTCCAGTGCTCAGCGCCACTTTGAGACAAAGCACGAAAGAAGTTTCAAGGATCAGGCAGACAAGGGAGAATCAATCAAATGTGCAGTGTCCAGGTATGAGAAGCAAACTCTCTCAAAGTCTTTGCCACTGCCAAAAACCATGTGACTGAAGCAAGCTTTCGCAATTCTGAATATGAGTGTGGTTGGTGGGGTTAATGACAAACTTATTACAATCATAATGAGATAAACATGTTTCTTTATATATATAGCCAATATGGATGGAATAAAATGACATGTCTGTTGGAAATATTAATGTGGTTCAGTAATAAAACTTTATATAAAAAAATGTTGATATGGCACACTAATTAACAAGAACATTTCACATTGGCACTTATCGTCAAAAAGGTTGCCGACCCCTGCCCTAGAAAATATAACTCATTGAATAACACGAAAGATTTGTTGATATTTCTTGTTTCTACTGATTTGTTTTATGCCTAATATAATAAATACCTATACATAATTTATCTATTTCTCATAATGTCCATGTCATTTTAAGGTTAAATGTGTTCCTTGCACAGTATGTATGTGTGTTCTTTCATATGAATTAAATATGTTTGTTTTAAAACAATGGTTTCTTGGTTCGTGAGATTCAGGGACAGTGTGTGTTCTCCTTTATGTATTGAATGTGTTTACAAGAATAAAAGTCTAATAAAAAGATAATGGAGTCGTCGCCCTCCTCCTCTTTGTTTCTGTATGAACGGAGGCTGCACTGGTTACAGTTGAATTGTCTCATCACGAGACAAATTAATCTGCTTCTCACAGTCAGACATGTTTGTTTACGTTTGACGTTAAGTCGGAACTGGGAAATTTCAGGTCAGAATATCTGACATACGAGTCGTCTGGAACGCAGGATTACACACTTGTGTTTGTACTGGGATGGTTCGGTTCCGTCGGTCAATCTGTTTGATACTGGACTCAGTAGATCACAGATCTATATAAGCTATATCAGCTGATCAGTCATCATGGGACCGAAAAAATCTCCTTCCATTCACATGCATCCATCTCGCAGCATTACGCACGAGTGTCACCACAGTATATATATATTAAGAGCAATCGGACCGATTACTTCAAACATCAGTGGATCCTAACCTCCGCTCTGGGACATAATTTGGAAATAGAAGTTCAAAAGTGAATAGTTTTTCAGTTTTTTTGTGAGTGATCTCCTGTGCACTGTGCGACATACACTCGTCCTTGATGATACACGGATATCAAAAACTATTAATGACTCTGCTCTGTAACTTCCCTGTTTAATGGAATCTGAATGTAATTTGCTGTGTTGTTTTATATCTTTTGCAATTGATGTTTTGTATAAAGCTGTTGGTTTTACTGGTAATGATGAAGTGGATCAATAATCTGCTTCAGTTTACCACCTCATGTCTGCATCACCACTTTCCCGACTCCAAAATGTTCGTACAAGTGGGTCAGAGTTTGCGTGTACATGCCCACATTTTCCCGTCAAGTTTATTTTTATAAATCCCAAGGTTTGCATGAAATGGTGTACGCATGTTTCAGGCAGTGTTTTGTGCGTACGCAACAGTTATATATGAGGCCCCTGGTCAGGCCCTGCTCCCTGGAGCAGGAGATAGACAGACTAGCTACTTTGTTAAAGTCAAAGTCTCCTGTTTAAAACATGACACGATCTGAGAAAATATATTTTCAGTTTAAACAGAGAACATTTAACATTAATTTCTGACAGAACAAAAACAACATAGATCATAGGGCAGTGATTAAAAACAAACATATTTAATCATATGAACTAGTCAAGAACATACATATACATACTGTGCAAGGAAAACATTTCAACCATAAAAAGACATGAACGACATTATGAACAAAAAATATCTATATATATCTATATATATATATATAGATATATATATATATATATATATAAGGCATAAATCAAATCAGTAGAAACAAGAAATATCACCACAAATCTTGTGTTTTTCAATGAGTTATACTTTCTAGGGACATAAAAATGTTAAAACTCTGATAGAAAAAAGACGGAGGGATTTTTAACTCTCGATTTATAACAGTTAAATATAAATGAATATAATATGAATAGTTGCTGATAAATTCTAATAAATCTTTTGTTGCAAAAGATGTGACTGAATCATTACTCTCCTGTATGAATTCATACATGTCCCCTTAAATTGGAATTATCGTTAAATCTTTTACCCACGCTCAGTACAACTTAAAGATTTCTCTCCCGTGAACTCTCAAATGTCTCTTTAAATTCCGCTGGTTGTTAAATCTTTTACCACACTCAGAGCAACTAAATGGTTTCTCTCCTGTATGACAAGTCATATGTTGATTTAGATTGCCCTTTTGGTTAAATGTTTGACCACACTCAGAGCAACTAAATGGTTTCTCTCCTGTATGACTCCTCATATGTAATTTCAGTTGGTCCTTTCGACTAAATGTTTTACCACACTCAGAGCAACTAAAGGGTTTCTCTCCCGTATGAATCCTCATATGTGTATTTAGACTGCTCCTTTGGATAAATCTTTTACCACACTCAGAACAACTAAATGGTTTCTCTCCTGTATGCTGCCTCATATGTATATTTAGACTGCTCCTTTGGATAAATCTTTTACCACACTCAGAGCAACTAAATGGTTTATCTCCTGTATGACACCTCATATGTTTATTTAGATTGCCCTTTTGGTTAAATGTTTTACCACACTCAGAGCAACTAAATGGTTTCTCTCCTGTATGACACCTCATATGTTTATTTAGATGGCCCTTTTGGTTAAATGTTTTACCACACTCAGAGCAACTAAATGGTTTCTCTCCTGTATGACACCTCATATGTTTATTTAGAAGGCCCTTTTGGTTAAATCTTTTACCACACTCAGAGCAACTAAACGATTTATTTTCTGCCTTACATCCCATATCACTTAGAGGCTGTTTGTTATTTCTTGTATTTAAACCAGACTGAGGTTCCCTGGTCTCCATCCAATCATTCTCACTGTCTTCAGTCTCAGAAGAGTCTTCAGTCTTGTCCTCAGGACCTGGTTGTAAATGTCCATCAGGACCTGAGTTCCTGGGTGGTTCTGGTCCTCCACAGTCCGCTCTGTTCTCCTTCATCTCACTCTGATGAAGCTGTGACAACTGAGGTTTCTCTTCTTCACTGTTCACAGCGACAGGAGTCAATGTGAACTTGATATCAGCCTCCTCCAGTCCTTGAAGCTGCCCTCCCTCCTGATTGGTCCACGGTTCCTCTTTAATGTGGGGGAGCTCTGGGTCCTCCTGGTCCACACGGGGGCTCCACTGCTGCTGCTCAGGGGTAACCTCTTCTTTACTCACCACCAGTTGCAGGAAGTCTGCAGGGAGAGTAGAGAAGTATGATGTTGTTTGTTCCTAAATAGTGTCACAATACCAACATTATTGTTTCCCTACCGATACTTTGCTTCAATAAGAGAGTGGCTCTACCTGAGCCAGTGTCACCAGACTCCTGTAGTTTGATAGTATATGTAGTTTGTGAGGCTACAGTAGTGTGCAAGTTAATCCTGGGTTTGAAATGCCAGAATTACAATGTCTTTTATTTATGTTATTTCATGCTGAATAAAATGTAGTTTACCTGTTAAGTGGTTTTTTGTTTGCTTTCATGCATGTCTGTGTTTTTTGACAATGCATAAGTAGACTTAATTTTATGGTATGATGTACTTATGTTTACATGTACTTGTATTGGCACTGCAGGTTCGCCTGCATGGAGCGAAAAGCATGCGTTGCACATCCAGTAAATATAAGGTTCTTATTTAAACCTGGGCAACACTGGCTGCGGAACAGCTTGCTTACGTTAACAGATTAGCGCGGTCAAGCCGGCTGCGTTCAGCCACGCTTCGCTTCTAGAGATTCACGGTCTTGCTGACTTTTGAGCACAACTGCTAAATGAAAAGAGAAAACACAACTTTCAGACATGACTCGGTTGTTTCACGCTGATGTTGACATTTCACATCAACATCAGTCAGTCAGTGGACAGTTCATGAATACAGATTTTACTGAGTTTATTTTCTCACAAGAATAAATAGAAAATACTTGGTCTGGTTCAACTTTTAGTTCTTTTAAATCAAGTATTTTCGGTTTGTCGCTGCCTTTTATTACATCACATCTGAGGCTTTATATTGATTCATTGTCTCTGTGACTTTCATTCTCCTATTTTATCTCATGCTACTTTTTATTTTCTATTCTCTGAACTGTAATAAGGATTTTTTAAATAGGACCTGACTGTTTATATTTGTGTCTTATACACCTTGTCTTAATGCGTTTGTAGATTTAGGTAAAATTCAGACCAACTTCTCGAAGCAGTAAGTGAGGAGCTGCTCTGCTCACATTAAATAGATTTTAGACCCACAACTCACAAATGTTTATTGTGTCTGTCTTAGAAAAGCAAGCTCCACTAGCTTAGCTAGCACAGAGCAGATTAGCTCCACTAGCTTAGCTAGCACACAGCAGTTTAGCTCCACTAGCTTAGCAAGCACACAGCAGTTTAGCTCCACTAGCTTAGCTAGCACACAGCAGTTTAGCTCCACTAGCTTAGCTACCAAACAGCAGCTTAGCTCCATTAGCTAAACTAGTGGAGCTAAGGTGCTCTGTGCTAGCTAATACTACACAACAGCTTAGCTATCTTTCCGGCTCCAGGGAGCAGGGACTGACCTGCTCTGTGCAGCCGGACTTCGGGCTTCATCACGGCATCGAGCAGCCTCCTCTGGCGGCAGATCTCCCGCTCTGACCGCTCCACTCTGTCTTCGTACTCCACCACGGTTTCCTCAAACACCGCGAGGATCTCCTCCGCCGCCGCCGTTAGCCGCTCGGTGAGCATCGCTCTCAGCGCCGGGACTTGCGCCGGGACTTGAGCCGTTTCTTCACCTTTCTCCACCTGCAGCAGAAAGTCTTCAGCGGCAGCGCTGATCCGCTCATGTACCGACACCCGCAGCAGCTGCACGGCGCACATGTTCCTCCTTTCTGCGCACTTTGAGTCTCGGAGCGAGCAAAGAGACCCAGCGGCAAGTAAACAAATTCACCGAGTTCAGACCCAACAGTGACCCCTGCTGGACTGGAGGACGACGAGGAAACTAAAGTACTAATACTGCACAGTAGAAAAATACTCAAGAGTATATGTTAAACAGGTACAAAAGTATAAGCAACAAAATATACTTAACCAATGGAGGAAGAAGAATTCGGATCATTTACTGAAGTAAAAGTACCAAGACAGTAAAGGAAAAAAACTCCATTGCAAGTAAAATTACTAAGACAGAGAAGTAGAAATACTGATTTATAAGTAAAAGTACCAAGACAGTAAAGGAAAAAAACTCCATTGCAAGTAAAATTACTAAGACAGAGAAGTAGAAATACTGATTTATAAGTAAAAGTACCAAGACAGTAAAGTAAAAATACCTATACATAATTTATCTATTTTTCATAATGTCCTTCATGTCATTTTAAGGTTAAATGTGTTCCTTGCACAGTATGTATGTGTGTTCTTAACTAGTTCATATGAATTAAATATGTTTGTTTTAAAACAATGGTTTCTTGGTTCGTGAGATTCAGTGACAGTGTGTGTTCTCCTTTATGTATTGAATGTGTTTCCAAGAATAAAAGTGTGATAAAAAGATAATAGCGTCGTCACCCTCCTCCTCTTTGTTTCTGTACGAATGGAGGCTGCACTGGTTACAGTTGAATTGTCTCATCACGAGACAAATTAATCTGCTTCTCACAGTCAGACATGTTTGTTTACGTTTGACGTGAAGTCGGAACTGGGAAATTTCAGGTCAGAATATCTGACATACGAGTCGTCTGGAACGCAGCATTACACTCACACACACGGACAGTGAAGCAGCGGTGACAGAGGAGCCCTCGTTGACGTGAATGACGATAAATGTCAAACAGCAGGATTGTTAAATTCAGAGACAGCTGTGCTGTCCCCAATCTATAAAATCTAAGATAATTATTTTTATATGCTTGTGTTTGTACTGGGATGGTTCGGTTCCATCGGTCAATCTGTGTGATAGTGGACTCAGTAGATCATAGATCTATATAAGCTATATCAGCTGATCAGTCGTCATCATGGGACCGACAAAATCTCCTCCTTCCATTCACATGCATCCATCTCGCAGCATTACACACGACTGTCACCGCAGTATATATATATTAAGAGCAATCGGACCGATTACTTCAAACATCAGTGGATCCTAACCTCCGCTCTGGGACATAATTTGGAAATAGAAGTTCAAAAGTGAATAGTTTTTCTGTTTTTTTGTGAGTGATCTCCTGTGCACTGTGCGACATACACTCGTCCTTGATGATACACGGATATCAAAAACTATTAATGACTCTGCTCTGTAACTTCCGTTTAATGGAACCTGAACGTAATTTGCTGTGTTGTTTTATATCTTTTGCAATTGATGTTTTGTATAAAGCTGTTGGTTTTACTGGTAATGATGAAGTGGATCAATAATCTGCTTCAGTTTACCACCTCATGTCTGCATCACCACTTTCCCGACTCCAAAATGTTCGTACAAGTGGGTCAGAGTTTGCGTGTAGATGCCCACATTTTCCCGTCAAGTTTATTTTTATAAATCCCAAGGTTTGCATGAAATGGTGTACGCATGTTTCAGGCAGTGTTTTGTGCGTAGGCAACAGTTATATATGAGGCCCCTGGTCAGTCCCTGCTCCCTGGAGCAGGAGATAGACAGACTAGCTACTTTGTTAAAGTCAAAGTCTCCTGTTTAAAACATGACACGATCTGAGAAAATATATTTTCAGTTTAAACAGAGAGAACATTTAACATTAATTTCTGACAGAACAAAACAACATAGATCATAGAACAGTGATTAAAAACAAACATATTTAATCATATGAACGAGTCAAGAACATACATATACATACTGTGCAAGGAAAACATTTCAACCATAAAAAGACATGAACGACATTATGAACAAAAAATATATATATATATATATATAAGGCATAAATCAAATCAGTAGAAACAAGAAATATCACCACAAATCTTGTGTTTTTCAATGAGTTATACTTTCTAGGGACATATAAATGTTAAAACTCTGATAAAAAAAGACGGAGGGATTTTTAACTCTCGATTTATAACAGTTAAATATAAATGAGTATAATATGAATAGTTGCTGATAAATTCTAATAAATCTTTTGTTGCAAAAGATGTGACTGAATCATTACTCTCCTGTATGAATTCATACATGTCCCCTTAAATTGGAATTATCGTTAAATCTTTTACCCACGCTCAGTACAACTTAAAGATTTCTCTCCCGTGAACTCTCAAATGTCTCTTTAAATTTTGCTGCTTGTTAAATCTTTTATCACACTCAGAGCAACTAAATGGTTTCTCTCCTGTATGACACATCATATGTTGGTTTAGATCGCCCTTTTGGTTAAATGTTTTACCACACTCAGAGCAACTAAATGGTTTCTCTCCTGTATGACTCCTCATATGTAATTTCAGATGGTCCTTTCGACTAAATGTTTTATCACACTCAGAGCAACTAAAGGGTTTCTCTCCCGTATGAATCCTCATATGTGTATTTAGACAGCCCCTTTGGATAAATCTTTTACCACACTCAGAGCAACTAAAGGGTTTCTCTCCCGTATGAATCCTCATATGTATATTTAGACTGCTCCTTCGGATAAATCTTTTACCACACTCAGAGCAACTAAACGGTTTCTCTCCTGTATGACACCTCATATGTTTATTTAGATTGCCCTTTTGGTTAAATGTTTTACCACACTCAGAGCAACTAAACGGTTTCTCTCCTGTATGACACCTCATATGTTTATTTAGATGGCCCTTTTGGTTAAATCTTTTACCACACTTAGAGCAACTAAACGATTTATTTTCTGCCTTACATCCCATATCACTTAGAGGCTGTTTGTTATTTCTTGTATTTAAACCAGACTGAGGTTCCCTGGTCTCCATCCAATCATTCTCACTGTCTTCAGTCTCAGAAGAGTCTTCAGTCTTGTCCTCAGGACCTGGTTGTAAATGTCCATCAGGACCTGAGTTCCTGGGTGGTTCTGGTCCTCCACAGTCCGCTCTGTTCTCCTTCATCTCACTCTGATGAAGCTGTGACAACTGAGGTTTCTCTTCTTCACTGTTCACAGCGACAGGAGTCAATGTGAACTTGATATCAGCCTCCTCCAGTCCTTGAAGCTGCCCTCCCTCCTGATTGGTCCACGGTTCCTCTTTAATGTGGGGGAGCTCTGGGTCCTCCTGGTCCACACGGGGGCTCCACTGCTGCTGCTCAGGGGTAACCTCTTCTTTACTCACCACCAGTTGCAGGAAGTCTGCAGGGAGAGTAGAGAAGTATGATGTTTTTTGTTCCCAAATAGTGTCACAATACCAACATTATTGTTTCCCTACCGATACTTTGCTTCAATAAGAGAGTGGCTCTACCTGAGCCAGTGTCACCAGACTCCTGTAGTTTGATAGTATATGTAGTTTGTGAGGCTACAGTAGTGTGCAAGTTAATCCTGGGTTTGAAATGCCAGAATTACAATGTCTTTTATTTATGTTATTTCATGCTGAATAAAATGTAGTTTACCTGTTAAGTGGTTTTTTGTTTGCTTTCATGCATGTCTGTGTTTTTTGACAATGCATAAGTAGACTTAATTTTATGGTATGATGTACTTATGTTTACATGTACTTGTATTGGCACTGCAGGTTCGCCTGCATGGAGCGAAAAGCATGCGTTGCACATCCAGTAAATATAAGGTTCTTATTTAAACCTGGGCAACACTGGCTGTGGAACAGCTTGCTTACGTTAACAGATTAGCGCGGTCAAGCCGGCTGCGTTCAGCCACGCTTCGCTTCTAGAGATTCACGGTCTTGCTGACTTTTGAGCACAACTGCTAAATGAAAAGAGAAAACACAACTTTCAGACATGACTCGGTTGTTTCACGCTGATGTTGACATTTCACATCAACATCAGTCAGTCAGTGGACAGTTCATGAATACAGATTTTACTGAGTTTATTTTCTCACAAGAATAAATAGAAAATACTTGGTCTGGTTCAACTTTTAGTTATTTTAAATCAAGTCTTTTCGGTTTGTCGCTGCCTTTTATTACATCACATCTGAGGCTTTATATTGATTCATTGTCTCTGTGACTTTCATTCTCCTATTTTATCTCATGCTACTTTTTATTTTCTATTCTCTGAACTGTAATAAGGATTTTTTAAATAGGACCTGACTGTTTATATTTGTGTCTTATACACCTTGTCTTAATGCGTTTGTAGATTTAGGTAAAATTCAGACCAACTTCTCGAAGCAGTAAGTGAGGAGCTGCTCTGCTCACATTAAATAGATTTTAGACCCACAACTCACAAATGTTTATTGTGTCTGTCTTAGAAAAGCAAGCTCCACTAGCTTAGCTAGCACAGAGCAGCTTAGCTCCACTAGCTTAGCTAGCACACAGCAGTTTAGCTCCACTAGCTTAGCTAGCACACAGCAGTTTAGCTCCACTAGCTTAGCTACCAAACAGCAGCTTAGCTCCATTAGCTAAACTAGTGGAGCTAAGGTGCTCTGTGCTAGCTAATACTACACAACAGCTTAGCTATCTTTCCGGCTCCAGGGAGCAGGGACTGACCTGCTCTGTGCAGCCGGACTTCGGGCTTCATCACGGCATCGAGCAGCCTCCTCTGGCGGCAGATCTCCCGCTCTGACCGCTCCACTCTGTCTTCGTACTCCACCACGGTTTCCTCAAACACCGCGAGGATCTCCTCCGCCGCCGCCGTTAGCCGCTCGGTGAGCATCGCTCTCAGCGCCGGGACTTGAGCCGTTTCTTCACCTTTCTCCACCTGCAGCAGAAAGTCTTCAGCGGCAGCGCTGATCCGCTCATGTACCGACACCCGCAGCAGCTGCACGGCGCACATGTTCCTCCTTTCTGCGCACTTTGAGTCTCGGAGCGAGCAAAGAGACCCAGCGGCAAGTAAACAAATTCACCGAGTTCAGACCCAACAGTGACCCCTGCTGGACTGGAGGACGACGAGGAAACTAAAGTACTAATACTGCACAGTAGAAAAATACTCAAGAGTATATGTTAAACAGGTACAAAAGTATAAGCAACAAAATATACTTAACCAATGGAGGAAGAAGAATTCGGATCATTTACTGAAGTAAAAGTACCAAGACAGTAAAGTAAAAATACCTATACATAATTTATCTATTTTTCATAATGTCCTTCATGTCATTTTAAGGTTAAATGTGTTCCTTGCACAGTATGTATGTGTGTTCTTAACTAGTTCATATGAATTAAATATGTTTGTTTTAAAACAATGGTTTCTTGGTTCGTGAGATTCAGTGACAGTGTGTGTTCTCCTTTATGTATTGAATGTGTTTCCAAGAATAAAAGTGTGATAAAAAGATAATAGCGTCGTCGCCCTCCTCCTCTTTGTTTCTGTACGAACGGAGGCTGCACTGGTTACAGTTGAATTGTCTCATCACGAGACAAATTAATCTGCTTCTCACAGTCAGACATGTTTGTTTACGTTTGACGTGAAGTCGGAACTGGGAAATTTCAGGTCAGAATATCTGACATACGAGTCGTCTGGAACGCAGCATTACACTCACACACACGGACAGTGAAGCAGCGGTGACAGAGGAGCCCTCGTTGACGTGAATGACGATAAATGTCAAACAGCAGGATTGTTAAATTCAGAGACAGCTGTGCTGTCCCCAATCTATAAAATCTAAGATAATTATTTTTATATGCTTGTGTTTGTACTGGGATGGTTCGGTTCCATCGGTCAATCTGTGTGATAGTGGACTCAGTAGATCATAGATCTATATAAGCTATATCAGCTGATCAGTCGTCATCATGGGACCGACAAAATCTCCTCCTTCCATTCACATGCATCCATCTTGCAGCATTACACACGACTGTCACCGCAGTATATATATATTAAGAGCAATCGGACCGATTACTTCAAACATCAGTGGATCCTAACCTCCGCGCTGGGACATAATTTGGAAATAGAAGTTCAAAAGTGAATAGTTTTTCTGTTTTTTTGTGAGTGATCTCCTGTGCACTGTGCGACATACACTCGTCCTTGATGATACACGGATATCAAAAACTATTAATGACTCTGCTCTGTAACTTCCGTTTAATGGAACCTGAACGTAATTTGCTGTGTTGTTTTATATCTTTTGCAATTGATGTTTTGTATAAAGCTGTTGGTTTTACTGGTAATGATGAAGTGGATCAATAATCTGCTTCAGTTTACCACCTCATGTCTGCATCACCACTTTCCCGACTCCAAAATGTTCGTACAAGTGGGTCAGAGTTTGCGTGTAGATGCCCACATTTTCCCGTCAAGTTTATTTTTATAAATCCCAAGGTTTGCATGAAATGGTGTACGCATGTTTCAGGCAGTGTTTTGTGCGTAGGCAACAGTTATATATGAGGCCCCTGGTCAGTCCCTGCTCCCTGGAGCAGGAGATAGACAGACTAGCTACTTTGTTAAAGTCAAAGTCTCCTGTTTAAAACATGACACGATCTGAGAAAATATATTTTCAGTTTAAACAGAGAGAACATTTAACATTAATTTCTGACAGAACAAAACAACATAGATCATAGGACAGTGATTAAAAACAAACATATTTAATCATATGAACGAGTCAAGAACATACATATACATACTGTGCAAGGAAAACATTTCAACCATAAAAAGACATGAACGACATTATGAACAAAAAATATATATATATATAAGGCATAAATCAAATCAGTAGAAACAAGAAATATCACCACAAATCTTGTGTTTTTCAATGAGTTATACTTTCTAGGGACATATAAATGTTAAAACTCTGATAAAAAAAGACGGAGGGATTTTTAACTCTCGATTTATAACAGTTAAATATAAATGAGTATAATATGAATAGTTGCTGATAAATTCTAATAAATCTTTTGTTGCAAAAGATGTGACTGAATCATTACTCTCCTGTATGAATTCATACATGTCCCCTTAAATTGGAATTATCGTTACATCTTTTACCCACGCTCAGTACAACTTAAAGATTTCTCTCCCGTGAACTCTCAAATGTCTCTTTAAATTTTGCTTATTGTTAAATCTTTTACGACACTCAGAGCAACTAAAGGGTTTCTCTCCTGTATGACACATCATATGTTTATTTAGATTGCCCCTTAGGGTAAATGTTTGACCACACTCAGAGCAACTAAATGGTTTCTCTCCTGTATGACTCCTCATATGTATTTTCAGATGGTCCTTTCGACTAAATGTTTTACCACACTCAGAGCAACTAAAGGGTTTCTCTCCCGTATGAACCCTCATATGTATATTTAGACAGCCCCTTTGGATAAATCTTTTACCACACTCAGAACAACTAAATGGTTTATCTCCTGTATGCTGCCTCATATGTATATTTAGACTGCTCCTTTGGATAAATCTTTTACCACACTCAGAGCAACTAAATGGTTTCTCTCCTGTATGACACCTCATATGTTTATTTAGATGGCCCCTTTGGATAAATCTTTTACCACACTCAGAGCAACTAAATGGTTTCTCTCCTGTATGACACCTCATATGTTTATTTAGATGGCCCTTTTGGTAAAATCTTTTACCACACTCAGAGCAACTAAGCGATTTATTTTCTGCCTTACATCCCATATCACTTAGAGGCTGTTTGTTATTTCTTGTATTTAAACCAGACTGAGGTTCCGTGGTCTCCATCCAATCATTCTCACTGTCTTCAGTCTCAGAAGAGTCTTCAGTCTTGTCCTCAGGACCTGGTTGTAAATGTCCATCAGGACCTGAGTTCCTGGGTGGTTCTGGTCCTCCACAGTCCGCTCTGTTCTCCTTCATCTCACTCTGATGAAGCTGTGACGACTGAGGTTTCTCTTCTTCACTGTTCACAGCGACAGGAGTCAATGTGAACTTGATATCAGCCTCCTCCAGTCCTTGAAGCTGCCCTCCCTCCTGATTGGTCCACGGTTCCTCTTTAATGTGGGGGAGCTCTGGGTCCTCCTGGTCCACACGGGGGCTCCACTGCTGCTGCTCAGGGGTAACCTCTTCTTTACTCACCACCAGTTGCAGGAAGTCTGCAGGGAGAGTAGAGAAGTATGATGTTTTTTGTTCCCAAATAGTGTCACAATACCAACATTATTGTTTCCCTACCGATACTTTGCTTCAATAAGAGAGTGGCTCTACCTGAGCCAGTGTCACCAGACTCCTGTAGTTTGATAGTATATGTAGTTTGTGAGGCTACAGTAGTGTGCAAGTTAATCCTGGGTTTGAAATGCCAGAATTACAATGTCTTTTATTTACGTTATTTCATGCTGAATAAAATGTAGTTTACCTGTTAAGTGGTTTTTTGTTTGCTTTCATGCATGTCTGTGTTTTTTGACAATGCATAAGTAGACTTAATTTTATGGTATGATGTACTTATGTTTACATGTACTTGTATTGGCACTGCAGGTTCGCCTGCATGGAGCGAAAAGCATGCGTTGCACATCCAGTAAATATAAGGTTCTTATTTAAACCTGGGCAACACTGGCTGCGGAAATGCTTGCTTACGTTAACAGATTAGCGCGGTCAAGCCGGCTGCGTTCAGCCACGCTTCGCTTCTAGAGATTCACGGTCTTGCTGACTTTTGAGCACAACTGCTAAATGAAAAGAGAAAACACAACTTTCAGACATGACTCGGTTGTTTCACGCTGATGTTGACATTTCACATCAACATCAGTCAGTCAGTGGACAGTTCATGAATACAGATTTTACTGAGTTTATTTTCTCACAAGAATAAATAGAAAATACTTGGTCTGGTTCAACTTTTAGTTCTTTTAAATCAAGTCTTTTCGGTTTGTCGCTGCCTTTTATTACATCACATCTGAGGCTTTATATTGATTCATTGTCTCTGTGACTTTCATTCTCCTATTTTATCTCATGCTACTTTTTATTTTCTATTCTCTGAACTGTAATAAGGATTTTTTAAATAGGACCTGACTGTTTATATTTGTGTCTTATACACTTTGTCTTAATGCGTTTGTAGATTTAGGTAAAATTCAGACCAACTTCTCGAAGCAGTAAGTGAGGAGCTGCTCTGCTCACATTAAATAGATTTTAGAGCCACAACTCACAAATGTTTATTGTGTCTGTCTTAGAAAAGCAAGCTCCACTAGCACAGAGCAGCTTAGCTCAACTAGCTTAGCTAGCACACAGCAGTTTAGCTCCACTAGCTTAGCAAGCACACAGCAGTTTAGCTCCACTAGCTTAGCTAGCACACAGCAGTTTAGCTCCACTAGCTTAGCTACCAAACAGCAGCTTAGCTCCATTAGCTAAACTAGTGGAGCTAAGGTGCTCTGTGCTAGCTAATACTACACAACAGCTTAGCTATCTTTCCGGCTCCAGGGAGCAGGGACTGACCTGCTCTGTGCAGCCGGACTTCGGGCTTCATCACGGCATCGAGCAGCCTCCTCTGGCGGCAGATCTCCCGCTCTGACCGCTCCACTCTGTCTTCGTACTCCACCACGGTTTCCTCAAACACCGCGAGGATCTCCTCCGCCGCCGCCGTTAGCCGCTCGGTGAGCATCGCTCTCAGCGCCGGGACTTGAGCCGTTTCTTCACCTTTCTCCACCTGCAGCAGAAAGTCTTCAGCGGCAGCGCTGATCCGCTCATGTACCGACACCCGCAGCAGCTGCACGGCGCACATGTTCCTCCTTTCTGCGCACTTTGAGTCTCGGAGCGAGCAAAGAGACCCAGCGGCAAGTAAACAAAGTCACCGAGTTCAGAGCCAACAGTGACCCCTGCTGGACTGGAGGACGACGAGGAAACTAAAGTACTAATGCACAGTAGAAAAATACTCAAGAGTATATGTTAAACAGGTACAAAAGTATAAGCAACAAAATATACTTAACCAATGGAGGAAGAAGAATTCGGATCATTTACTGAAGTAAAAGTACCAAGACAGTAAAGGAAAAAAACTCCATTGCAAGTAAAATTACTAAGACAGAGAAGTAGAAATACTGATTTATAAGTAAAAGTACCAAGACAGTAAAGGAAAAAAACTCCATTGCAAGTAAAATTACTAAGACAGAGAAGTAGAAATACTGATTTATAAGTAAAAGTACCAAGACAGTAAAGTAAAAATACTCCATTGCAAGTTAAAGTACTAAGACAGAGAAGTAGGGGGACTTGTATAGGACCCTTACCCTAAAGAAGGAATTTGATATATTATATTTTAACAATGTTTACATATTACTGAATTAAACTAAACATAAGTAAACTGACCGTTTATGTCACCTTTCCTGCATCATTGGTTCATAAAGTTATGTTTGAAAAAGTCCACTGTTGCTAGGATATGGGAAACACCGTTGCTAAGTTGCAGCGAAGTCATTCTCGGAGAGACAGGAAGCTCAAATCGTGGCAGCGGCAGCTCGTAGATTTGTAAAGGCAGTTGCAGCGATTTCAGGCAGCTGTCAGTTGCCACAGCTGTTTGGGGGCATTTGCCACTGCTCCCATCCGATTTGAGGGTAACTACCGCTGTTAGTGACTTATTCCCTGAGATTTATACGTAGTTTATGAATGTTTATCAGCTTGTTATTGTTCTGAGCGTTTCTATTGGTATATTTATGTAGCTTATTGTGCATATCTTTACCTGATTCAATATCTGGTCTTTTTCTGCAGATATGCAAATCAGATCGTTTTTTGAATGTATTGTTTGTTTCCATTAATCTGCAAAATGAGTAGAAAATGTCTTTCCTTCACTTGTCTGTAGTCTAGCTGCTTTAGGTCTCGCAGTAGAGACAATTTCAAGGTGTGTTAGCCCATAGTATTTTATAATACAAATACTAAGTCAATTGTACTTTCAGATCCACAGACCAGTCTCGGGGCAATTCACGCAAGACTGCTAAGGTGATGTAACCAGTTTCTGATGCCAACGGGAAGGGTGTGACTTTCTGTGTAATGACCTTTATCCAGGCATCATTTTGAGATGTTGATAGAGAGTTGAGCTGTTACAATCTGGTACACACAAATGTGGCAGGACTTGGCAGTGAATTCAATGGAACATGATGCTTAATGACTAAAACTGGAACCCTGCTTCATTTTCAATGAGTTCCATAAAAAGACTAAAATATGCTATGACTTTACTCCTCTGTCTGAAATGAGGGGTTAGGGTTCGTAGCTCTGTAGCTCTTTTGAAGGTTCCATTATTAACATTTACCATCACTGACACAATATGTCATTACAATAGACAATGCTATAATTAAATGCTTTTATTTAGTTATTATGATCTGCATTTGCATTAAATACTCAAACATTAAAGAATAAAAGGTGATTATTTTCACATTTTGGTTAAAAAGTAATAGGTCAGTAGCTGTTTGTTGTGTACAGCTTCGTTTGTCATTTGTCTAGTATATGCACTGATGCTTTTACACCACAGAAGTTCATAACTCATAAAAATATTTTATAGTTGACGGAGTAAAAATAAGTCTATTTTACATGTTCTTATGGATGTTAGTGTATTTAACTAAGAGTCCTTGGAGAATGCCTATCAGATCCCGTCACATAAGGAAAACATTTGGGCCAAAGTCAACTTTTGATAGTAAATAAATCTTTAAATGGTTTATATGCAATTGGAAAGTAAAATTGTGTGTGCCTCTCTTTGCTGTCTTGTAACACAAAAACAATGAATACATTTATTCAGCCTAGAGAGAACATAAATATAAATGGAGATTGTGCTTGGTCCTACCGTTACTAAAAAACGTTCTTTGTGGTATTTCCATCTGCCGTACTGTGGTACAGTTGTAGTCAATACATTTCTACATGAGCAGTGGCATCTCTGTGCACCATAGACACCAAGATCATGCATATGGATCTGATAGATGTGGAGCTTTTCTTGATTCATTTTGAGTCCAACCCCCCCCCCCCCCCCCCCCCCCCCCCCGAGATCTAAAAAACTATCCAATACATTTTCATAAACCAGTATCTCATTGAATAAATCACAAACAGCTTTAGTTGCTCTCAGACAGCTGCCTCCAAACAGTGTGGCATCACAGCTGCCTTTACCCTCAGTGGCAGCTTCTATTGACACCGGAAGTGCCTCTACGAGCTACCGCTGCCACGATTTGAGCTTGCCCCTACTGCCTGGATGCTGAACATCTTTCACATCAAAGCTAAGTTATCATAATACAAACAGCAGGGCGGGACGAGTCTAAGATGGGTTTACTGACGATTCTGAAGAAGCTGAAGCAGAAGGAGCGAGAGATGCGGCTCCTGATATTGTATCCTGTCTGTAACGGGGTGTTTAGCTTAGCAGCTAACATCTTAGCATCCATACGACAACGTTAGTACAGCTTCATTTGCGTCAAAAACGTCAGCATCGCGGGCGGTAGTTCATATCTGCCTGATGTTCGGTATGAGTGTTCTGTTGTGTGTGTGTGTGTGTGGAGTTTGTTGCGTATGTTTTGTGCTGTATCATGCTACACGCTAGCTGTGAGCTAATAGTGAGTCTGTTCGTCACGTGTGTGTATTATTGTTATTATTGTCATCTTTAACGTGGCTCGTGCAGAGGTCTGGACAACGCGGGGAAAACCACCATCCTGAAGAAGTTCAACGGCGAGGACGTGAGCACCATCTCCCCCACGCTGGGCTTCAACATCAAGACACTGGAGCACCGAGGGTAACACAAACACAAACACACACACACTCACTCACTGCAGGATCACAGCAAGACGTGACACTCATTCTTCAGGCACCTTCCATACATCACACATTGCACAATCTTTCCCAAAAGGTCGTTTTCATTACTATGCCAAGCACAGATGATAGTAAGTAACTGCAGAATATTGATGGTGCTGTGACACTGCCATGAAGCACTGGATCACTTACTGATGAGTTAATATGTCTGTTGGGAAAAAGGCCTATAGCTTCAATAATTTGTTGCACAAAATCCTGGTGCACTTCTTAAAACATTAAGGTCGTCAATCCTCACTGCTTCTGCATGTGTCTGTCGAAAGTCCCTCATACACAGGGTGGACAAAGCAAGCATTTGCCTGGGGCCCCTAGCCATGAAGGGGGCCCCTGAGAACAGCCGAATAGATGCATCCACAGTTAGCAACAATTTTATGAGAACCCCCTTAAATTCTATGATTAGCTGTGTAAAGGAGACTACAACAAAACCATAGTCGAGTTCACAAAGTAAAGAGAATGTGGCCCCCTGGCCCAGACCACCTCCGAATTTTATCTGATCTCAGGACTATCACACATCATGAGTCAAAATTGATTGCTTGACCATAACATAGGGGGAACGGAAATGTACTAGTTTGGTAAAGAAACAGTTGCTTTCTACAAAATTCCTTATTAATTTTATCCGGATATATTTTTCTAGTCTTACTATAAAGTCCTCATGTTCTCTTCTGCATGTGTTTTCTAGGTTCAAACTGAATTTCTGGGATGTAGGAGGTCAGAAGTCGCTGCGTTCCTACTGGAGGAACTACTTTGAGAGCACAGACGGGCTGCTGTGGGTGGTGGACAGCGCCGACAGACTCAGACTGCAGGACTGCGGACAGGAGCTCAGTAAACTGCTAAAGGAAGAGGTGAAGTAAATAATACTGGTGCTACAAGAGGGTATTTGCCGAAGTTGAAAAACCTAACAAAGCACTGAAGACTGGTCCCATAAAAGCCCCGTACAAGGAATAACAATGTCTTAAAGTTTTCTAACCTACATCTACAAAATTGTACAAAAAAAAAAAATGGATAATGTGTCCATCAATTTCTCCCCATTATCCAGGTCCAGGTATGAACAAATGAAAAGCCCTTCCCTCTCATATATATATTATATTGTTTCCTGCAAGTCTCAACCGCTATGATCAAGACTCTGTTGAAGGAAGCTTATGGGGTTCAGGGGTTATTTATTTTTAATAATCTACACAGAGGTATCACTGTAATATATGTCAAGCTTGCAGTATCTTCGTATTGGGTTTATGAAAACATGAAACTGGTGGAGACTGGTTAGCTGTGTGCATACCAACAAGGTAAAACATCTCCTTCAATATGACACCGAATGCTCTGACATCTTTACTCTATTAGCAGATCGTTAATGGTTTCTCATTAGTCTGTTTTCTGAAAGTGTCTGAAGCAGTGCACACTCAGACACCAGTGCGAAATCCCAGTCTTGTTATTTTCAAGTTAAGGAGGATCAAGCTGCTCTTCTTTGCATTTTAAAATGTCTGATAGTGTTCTCGTCCTTTTTTCTTTAATTCCCTGCAGAGGTTAGCTGGTGCAACACTGCTGATATTTGCCAACAAACAGGATTTACCTGGAGCTCTGACTAAAGAGGCGATTCAAGAGGTGAAATTTACACTCACATTGAAAGGATCCCTTACTGTGTTTCACTTGTGTAACTCTTTACAGTCTTATTAGTGCTGTTTCTTTGTCATATTACACTTAATTTGTCGAGAAGTAGCGCATCAGAATCTACGTTGTCACTTTGTTCCTGCAGGCTCTGGCTCTGGACGAGATTAAAAGCCATCACTGGTGCATCGTTAGTTGCAGCGCTGTGACAGGAGAGAACCTGTTAACTGGAGTGGACTGGCTGTTAGACGATATCGCCGCAAGGATCTTCACTGCCGACTAATGTGTGTTTATAAACCAGGGACACAAGTAAAACACAGCGGCCTCCTGCGTTCGGTGATGTCTGACATGACTCCAGACTCTCAAATCGAACAAATGATCTAGATATACAGACACCTGGAGGAAATGTATTATATAATTTAAGCAATGTAATGACACTTTTATACTAAGTTGGTGCCTCACATGTTATCTACACAATAAAAGGTAACTCATGCACTGTACAGCTCAGTCTTTTTTTTTGAGAGTCTGTTTCAAGGGGTCATCCTCTTTAATGACACTTCACTGCTACCTCAGTGTCGTCTTCACTGTTTAACTCATCATGCTGTTTGTGTAGCTGCTTGTAACCACAACCAACATCCCATGAGAACAGGTCTACATTTCACTTTGACCATTTGTTCATAAAATTAATCACATTCGGTCCAAATCAGCTCAACATTTAACACTGGCTTCTCATGAGATGTTTCAATACACCTGGACAGACCTATAACTAATATTTGAATACAAGATTTAAATTAATGAATGTTTAACACCTCAGACAACTTGAGCTCAAATTCAATTCTAGTTCCCTCCTCTAAGGCCAGGCTGATGGAGGTGCAACATAAAGCTCCGCCTTTTTCTGAAACAATACACGCTTCAACACCAGACCATTTAATTTCTCCCAAATTAAAAACAAAAGCAAGACTTAGTTTGAGTAACTTTAATGGGAAGTGCTGGATTTTACAATACACATTTTACATGAATACAATTCTGAGCTGTAGAGGACTTTTTATAACTGCAGAGACTTTGAAGGAAGAACACATGGCAGATCCTTCCAGGCCCAGGTTCAGTCCAGACTCTGCAAAATAAGCAAAAACTTAGAAATTGACACAAAAAAAACAAAACAACCTCTTAATGTTCAATGCTGTTTAAAGCTTTGATCAGAGAAACCAATCAGTCATGAATTTTCAGACTGGGGCGGTAACAAAAACTCATCATTTCAAAAGCATCTCACTTTTTTCCAAAGCTCAATTCTTACCAGATATTCCACAGTAATCAGGACATCAATCCAAAGATGAGGCCGTAGAAGTCAAGTGACCTGAAACATCAAAGTCATACATTCATCAATACAGGCCGATGCAATCACGGTACACTAATTAAAATGGTCAGGAATAAGTCAATTTGGTAAGTAGCAGAAAAGTTGGAAATTGTGCACACCATAACTTAGACATTAGCATTTATCTACTTTTCATAGTTATTGCAGAAATAAAGCCCCTTTTCCGGCTAGTGATTGAGTATTATGAAATCCTAAATATGCTTTAATTGTTTGCTATTTTATTGGTTAAGATGGCTCGTACTAATATTGCCCACACATTACACTTTGTCTAAAGGCTATTATTACTAAATGGGGCCCCCATGTGGTTAAAATCATTCAAACTATAATTCAGCAAGGATTAATAGTTGCGGTACAGTTCACAATACATGCATCATAAGTGCATTTTTCTGGGATGTGATCAGAGGCGATAGTTCAGTCATGCCCTCACAGCCTGCTCTCCCCCTCCCATCAGAACTCCAGCAGATCACCTTACACCTGAGGGTAATCAGGGTCCTCAGTGCCGTACTGGGTCAACAGGGAGGAGGAGGGTGTGACTGGAGGAGTAAGGGATGAAAAAGGAGAAACCCCTTGACTGCATTTCAAGTCATCAGCAACACAATCCCAGAAATGGCAGTGATAAAAGGGATGGGTACCGAACCACAACGCAGACTTTGGTGCAAGTGCTTTGTGCCAAATAGATTTAATGTTTACAGGCAACAACCCACAGCCAGTTAACATTACATTCAGACCTTGTTACACACGTTAGCTACCTCGAGTAGACTCAAAGTAACGGGAGCTCAGTTGCAAGTTATTCCCACAGCAGGACCTGGAGCATGTACGTGATTTTTTAAAAATGTTTAAACACAATTCCATGTAAAGGAAATGCGACACACTTAATGAAGCAACTGACTACAGATACATTATAAAACAGAGGGAAGCACCGTGTTTACAGCTATTGGTCACTTTAAAATGTTAACGTCCAATATGCCTCGCAACAAAAATGCTCCTTGAATGCAACGTCATTTATGCCTTTTTCACACATCTGTTATGCACCAGAGCCATATTGATTCGGCACAAGCATCGTGAAAACGATACCCAACCCTAGAGATGTACTGGCTCATTTACCTGCAGCACAGTCAGACACCTGTGGCCGACACTGGAAAGTGAAACAGCATCTCCAAACCTGCAACAAGAGACAGGGGTTCATCAGTCCACCTTTATTTGTTTAAATGATAAGATATTATATTTCTCAACTTTTGATCAGAGAAAACCAATCAGTCATGAATTATCAGACTGGGGCGGTAACAGAAACTCATCACCTCTACTCATCATAAGTGACAGCACAGATGAGACACTTACTTCTGGGACGGGTTTAGTCATCACTCAGATCTGTTCCGTGGTGGCTTCATCCTAAAATATGAAATAAATATTAAGAATCTAATTATCTGCTTACATCCCAACTTCACACCAAAATGATTCGTCACTAGATTAAGGCAGTTTCCAGTCAGACTGTTGGAACCCCAACGGGTCTTCCCCTTATTGCCAAGGCAACACCAGTGGGTCCACCCTTTCAGGTTCTGGCGTCGACAAGGCGTAAGACGTGTGCGGGTGTCATCACATAGGAAACCGCGTGCAACACTTGACTGATAGTATCTTGAATTTACGATTAAGATTGTTTTCAGAGGTTGCAGCCGTTGAGGCTCACAGCAAATAAAAACGATTTTAATATTTCAACCTAAAAATGTGATTAATGATTACAATCATGTCTGTTGTCATTCCTCTTCTGTTGTATCCATTTAAGGTCTGAGTGTTTAATAGCCACCTTAGTATTTGACTGACACACAAAAGTGAACCTGCCTTTTCACACTTTTCAGAGGACAGACTCACCTGGCTCAATGAGGGAACTTTCTTCATCAGAACCTGTAACAGACAGACAACATGTCTAAGGTCGAGGAACAGAATTGTGATGTTTTATGCTGCAAAACATTGACCTTCATAAGTGTCAGATATTCCATTTCTCAACAGCAGTTCAGACGAACGAGATTCCAAATGTATCTCATCATTTTCAATCGGTCTGGGACCAAGTCCATTATGTATAGATTCTATAGTGATGACCTAACATCTTACCGTCAATGGGAACACACCAATCTTGATGCTGAAGCGTCAAAGAATCATCTGTTGATGCAAGACAACGTTCAATTACAAGAGTCTAAAGGAAAATCACATTGCTTTGATTTAAAGTTACAGACGGCATGTAGACTGTTTATATCCATTAGTCAAATCATGTTGCAGAATTCAAAGCAACGAAGTCACGACAGAAAAGTTTTAAGAAGATGCAGTTTCTCAGTTGTTCGTGTCGTTTCACATTGGTTCAAAGTGAGCTAAGTTCATCATCATTGGAACTGCATCATCTTCATAGTAAGGGGCAGGGGACAGAAAAATACACACCGAAAGACTTCATTGCGACTCCTCTCCACGTTTCCAATCCAAGGTTTTTCTGCAAGAGAACGTTGCTCTAAGTAGAGGTCAACTGTGAAAAAGTACAACATTAGATCTAAAGGTTTAATAGGGGCTTTGGTGATAAAATTGCCATGAGACATTAGTCGTCCACGTGTTTGATTTAATGCTGTCATCCTTTCAAACATTCAGAGATGCCTTTCCATTGATTGAGTTTGTGTATGATCAAGTACAAAACCAACAGCTATGGTGACACCTCATGGAACTATAATTAGTAGTTTCAGGTGACTAACTTTGACATTCACATTAATGTGTGGTGAAATTGATCCATCCCTGTCAAACACTGTAGGTAACATGGGTTCAAATTAGGAATAATTGCATTACTGGGACACTTGGGAGTAAATGTGATTTGAGTTCTAAATTTTAAGTTTCATGGGAAAGGCATTTCTGATCACTAAAGAAAAGTAAAGGACTCACATGATGAGGCGCTGAAGGAGCATCCTTCCTCAGTTAGATCACACACCTGTTGATCCAGAAAACACCGGTCAGTACACTGCATGCTTAGGAATTCAACATCGTTCTAAATAAACTCAGGGTAATCAGATTATAAGATGGCATCACTTTAAATCAGGCATATGCTTGTCTTTAGTTATAATCATCATGTTTAAAACACAACAGCTCTGATCACTTGTAATTAAATAGTAAATAAATTCTCACCCCAATGGGCTTTCCAGCTGCTACGAAGACTTAGCCGGCCAACCTGTAAAGAAAAATCAGGGTTAGACATAAATGGAACTACATCTGCAATTTAATTTTAATATTTAGCAAAACCTTATAAGAAACATGCACCTCTGTCAGAAAACAATGTGGTCGCCTAAATACTTTAATAATTTGCCTCCTCAGGGGGACAAAGCTAACACCTCATGGTCTCTTTGAGCACATGTTTTTTTTTTTTTTTTTACAAGTTCTCTACGGGTCTCATTGAGATCCATTTTGACCAAACAATAGCCACAGCTGCATGGTGGAGCCCATGTGCTGCTCAGAATCTGGTAAAGGGGTTTCTTCAAGGCTGATTCAGTAAGAGAGAGTTCTGGTATCATCACAGCAGCACACAGGGCTCCTGAACAACAGTACTAAGTGGTTCAAGTCAAGGGGACTGAATTTACCCTGGATGGGTCCCGCATGGAGTCTTGCCACAGTCTCCTGCCACCTGATGATTGGAGAAAACAATGAGCATTTCATGGGATAATGGCTTAAACGTGCACAGTTCAACACAGCAGCTTCATGCTCCTCAGTATTTTAAGATGAGTTTCCTCAAACAGATTCAGTGAGAGAGTTCAAATAAGTCATCACTGTAGCATGAGGCTCCAATGATAAGCCACGACATTCAGTTAACTTTATTAGCAGCCAGACATGAACAATCCAATTTGAACTAAAAGATAGTAGTCACCTGTGCAGCAAACACTTCCTGGTTCTTTCTCCATCTGGAAAAGACAAAATGAAAAAAAGAGAGACGTTAACGTGGGTGTGGGCACATCTTCTGTGGGCGGCCAACACGTGACCGCGGCGTGCAACGTGTTCAGGCCCACGCGAGTTGGCAACGTGTTTTTTTTTAAAAAGAACAGAGGCGTCTCACATCAGAAATATAAAAGTACAATCACAGTCAATCAGTTCAGGTCTGTGAAAGGTATCATCATTGAGAGACACTGCCAACTATCAGGCCACACGTGCAGCGGCCATTACACAATAATTGCTTTATATAGTCGTACAACAAATGCCACATAATGCATGTAGAAAACATGTTGCAGTTTGTGCAAAAGTTTTTCACACGTTAGTAAGATGTTTAAGGGATGGATGGTAAAGGATTGAGATGCTGCACCTAACTCAAGTCAAGCTAGCACGTTAAGTTGCTAGCGAACACACCAATAAAACAGCTTTTAAATAGGTCATTAACAGTAGCTACAAGTTCTGTATTGATTACAAAACACATCATCAAAAGTACAGGTTCTATCTAACAAGTTAAATCTTACATTTGAATGAGGAGGAGCAGGGAAGAGAGCGAAGTCTTACCTCGACCAGAGGAGAGAAGGAAGTGAAAGATGGAACCGGTCCGTCTTCCTTTTATCCCCGGCCGGACGGACTCCTCCCATCCGGTTAACCGGAGAGAAACCCAGGCGGATTATTCCCCCAGCTTCAAGTAACTTAGGATAAATTCAACAAAACAAAAAGAAAACTCTTTTGTGTGTTTTAAACTCACTGTTTTCAGAACACAAAGAAAACTCGTACTAAAGATACAGTTTGACGAAAGCGTAAAAAGATCCTGTGCCTATGATGGCACGCGTGCCTTAGGTTGCTGACCCCTGTTGCTGACTCCTGGAGCAGGAGATACAGACAGACTGTAGCTACTTTGTTAAAGTCAAAGTCTCCTGTTTAAAACATGACACGATCTGAGAAAATATATTTTCAGTTTAAACAGAGAGAACATTTAACATTAGTTTCTGACAGAACAAAACAACATAGATCATAGGGCAGTGATTAAAAACAAACATATTTAATCATATGAACTAGTCAAGAACAAACATATACATACTGTGCAAGGAAAACGTTTCAACCATAAAAAGACATGAACAACATTATGAAAAAAAAAATATATATATATATATATATAGATAAGAGGCATAAATCAAATCAGTAGTAACAAGAAATATCACCGCAAATCTTGTGTTATTCAATGAGTTATATTTTCTAGGGACATAAAAATGTTAAAACTCTGATAAAAAAAAGACAAAGGAGGGATTTTTAACTCTCGATTTATAACAGTTAACTATGAATGAGTATAATATGAATATCTGCTGATAAATCCGAATAAACCTTTGTTGCAAACGTTGCAACTGAATCATTTCTCTCCTTTATGAATCCTCACATGTCTCGTACAAAAGGACTGAATCTTAAATCTTTTACCACACTCAGAGCAACTAAATGGTTTCTCTCCTGTATGAATGCTCATATGTTTCTGTAAATGCGAATTACGTCTATATCTTTTACCACACTCAGAGCAACTAAAGGGTTTCTCTCCTGTATGACACATCATATGTTGTTTTAGATCGGCCCTTCGGGTAAATCTTTTACCACACTCAGAGCAACTAAATGGTTTCTCTCCTGTATGACACCTCATATGTTGGTTTAGACTGCCCCTTTGGGTAAATGTTTTACCACACTCAGAGCAACTTAGTAGATTCTCTCCTGTATGAATGCTCATATGAAATTTCAGTTGGTCTTTTCGTTGAAATGTTTTACCACACTCAGAGCAACTAAATGGTTTCTCTCCTGTATGACACCTCATATGTTTATTTAGAAGGCCCTTTTGGTTAAATCTTTTACCACACTCAGAGCAACTAAACGATTTATTTTCTGCCTTACATCCCATATCACTTAGAGGCTGTTTGTTATTTCTTGTATTTAAACCAGACTGAGGTTCCCTGGTCTCCATCCAATCATCCTCACTGTCTTCAGTCTTGTCCTCAGGACCTGGTTGTAAATGTCCATCAGGACCTGAGTTCCTGGGTGGTTCTGGTCCTCCACAGTCCACTCTGTTCTCCTTCATCTCACTCTGATGAAGCTGTGATGACTGAGGTTTCTCTTCTTCACTGTTCACAGTGACAGGAGTCAATGTGAACTTGATATCAGCCTCCTCTGGTCCTGGAAGCTGCCCTCCCTCCTGATTGGTCCACGGTTCCTCCTGTTCCTCTTTAATGTGGGGGAGCTCTGGGTCCTCCTGGTCCACACGGGGGCTCCACTGCTGCTGCTCAGGGGTAACCTCTTCTTTACTCACCACCAGTTGCAGGAAGTCTGCAGGGAGAGTAGAGAAGTATGATGTTTTTTGTTCTCAAATAGTGTCACAATACCAACATTGTTGTTTCCCTACCGATACTTTGCTTCAATAAGAGAGTGGCTCTACCTGAGCCAGTGTCACCAGACTCCTGTAGTTTGATAGTATGATATGTAGTTTGTGAGGCTACAGTAGTGTGCAAGTTAATCCTGGGTTTGAAATGCCAGAATTACAATGTCTTTTATTTACGTTAATTCATGCTTAATAAAATGTAGTTTACCTGTTAAATGTTTTTTTGTTTGCTTTCATGCATGTCGGTGTTTTTTGACAATGGATAAGTAGACTTAATTTTATGGTATGATGTACTTATGTTTACATGTACTTGTATTGGCACTGCAGGTTCACCTGCATGGAGCGAAAGCATGCTTTGCACATCCAGTAAATATAAGGTTCTTATTTAAACCTGGGCAACACTGGCTGCGGAAATGCTTGCTTACGTTAACAGATTAGCGCGGTCAAGCCGGCTGCGTTCAGCCACGCTTCGCTTCTAGAGATTCACGGTCTTGCTGACTTTTGAGCACAACTGCTAAATGAAAACAGAAAACACAACTTTCGGACATGACTCGGTTGTTTCACGCTGATGTTGACATTTCACATCAACATCAGTCAGTCAGTGGACAGTCCATGAATACAAATTTTACTGAGTTTATTTTCTCACAAGAATAAATAGAAAATACTTGGTCTGGTTCAACTTTTAGTTCTTTTAAATCAAGTCTTTTCGGTTTGTCGCTGCCTTTTATTACATCACATCTGAGGCTTTATATTGATTCATTGTCTCTGTGACTTTCATTCTCCTATTTTATCTCATGCTACTTTTTATTTTCTATTCTCTGAACTGTAATAAGGATTTTTAAATAGGACCTGACTGTTTATATTTGTGTCTTCTACACTTTGTCTTAATGCTTTTGTAGATTTAGGTAAAATTCACATCAACTTCTCGAAGCAGTAAGTGAGGAGCTGCTCTGCTCACATTAAATAGATTTTAGAGCCACAACTCACAAATGTTTCTTGTGTCTGTCTTAGAAAAGCAAGCTCCACTAGCTTAGCTAGCACAGAGCAGCTCAGCTCCACTAGCTTAGCTAGCAGAGAGCAGCTTAGCTCCACTAGCTTAGCTACCAAACAGCAGCTTAGCTCCATTAGCTAAACTAGTGGAGCTAAGGTGCTCTGTGCTAGCTAATACTACACAACAGCTTAGCTCCAGTAGCTTAGCTAGCACAGAGCAGCTCAGCTCCACTAGCTTAGCTAGCAGAGAGCAGCTCAGCTCCACTAGCTTAGCTAGCACACAGCAGTTTAGCTCCACTAGCTTAGCTACCAAACAGCAGCTTAGCTCCATTAGCTAAACTAGTGGAGCTAAGGTGCTCTGTGCTAGCTAATACTACACAACAGCTTAGCTCCAGTAGCTTAGCTATCTTTCCGGCTCCAGGAAGCAGGGACTGACCTGCTCTGTGCAGCCGGACTTCGGGCTTCATCACGGCATCGAGCAGCCTCCTCTGGCGGCAGATCTCCCGCTCTGACCGCTCCACTCTGTCTTCGTACTCCGCTACGGTTTCCTCAATCCCTGCGTCGATCTCCTCCACCGCCGCCGTTAGCCGCTCGGTGAGCATCGCTCTCATCGCCGGGACTTGAGCCGTTTCTTCACCTTTCTCCACCTGCAGCAGAAAGTCTTCAGCGGCAGCGCTGATCCGCTCATGTACCGACACCCGCAGCAGCTGCACGGCGCACATGTTCCTCCTTTCTGCGCACTTTGAGTCTCGGAGCGAGCAAAGAGACCCAGCGGCAAGTAAACAAAGACACCGAGTTCAGAGCCAACAGTGACCCCTGCTGGACTGGAGGACGACGAGGAAACTAAAGTACTAATACTGCACAGTAGAAAAATACTCAAGAGTATATGTTAAACAGGTACAAAAGTATAAGCAACAAAATATACTTAACCAATGGAGGAAGAAGAATTCGGATCATTTACTGAAGTAAAAGTACCAAGACAGTAAAGGAAAAAAACTCCATTGCAAGTAAAATTACTAAGACAGAGAAGTAGAAATACTGATTTATAAGTAAAAGTACCAAGACAGTAAAGTAAAAATACTCCATTGCAAGTTAAAGTACTAAGACAGAGAAGTAGGGGGACTTGTATAGGACCCTTACCCTAAAGAAGGAATTTGATATATTATATTATAACAATGTTTACATATTACTGAATTAAACTAAACATAAGTAAACTGACCGTTTATGTCACCTTTCCTGCATCACTGGTTCATAAAGTTATGTTTGAAAAAGTCCACTGTTGCTAGGATATGGGAAACACCGTTGCTAAGGTGCAGCGAAGTCATTCCCGGAGAGACAGGAAGCTCAAATCGTGGCAGCGGCAGCTCGTAGATTTGTAAAGGCAGTTGCAGCGATTTGAGGCAGCTGTCAGTTGCCACAGCTGTTTGGGGGCATTTGCCACTGCTCCCATCCGATTTGAGGGTAACTACCGCTGTTAGTGACTTATTCCCTGAGATTTATACGTAGTTTATGAATGTTTATCAGCTTGTTATTGTTCTGAGCGTTTCTATCGGTATTTTTATGTAGCTTATTGTGCATATCTTTACCTGATTCAATATCTGGTCTTTTTCTGCAGATATGCAAATCAGATCGTTTTTTGAATGTATTGTTTGTTTCCATTAATCTGCAAAATGAGTAGAAAATGTCTTTCCTTCACTTGTCTGTAGTCTAGCTGCTTTAGGTCTCGCAGTAGAGACAATTTCAAGGTGTGTTAGCCCATAGTGTTTTATAATACAAATACTAAGTCAATTGTACTTTCAGATCCACAGACCAGTCTCGGGGCAATTCACGCAAGACTGCTAAGGTGATGTAACCAGTTTCTGATGCCAACGGGAAGGGTGTGACTTTCTGTGTAATGACCTTTATCCAGGCATCATTTTGAGATGTTGATAGAGAGTTGAGCTGTTACAATCTGGTACACACAAATGTGGCAGGACTTGGCAGTGAATTCAATGGAACATGATGCTTAATGACTAAAACTGGAACCCTGCTTCATTTTCAATGAGTTCCATAAAAAGACTCAAATATGCTATGACTTTACTCCTCTGTCTGAAATGACGGGTTAGGGTTAGTAGCTCTGTAGCTCTTTTGAAGGTTCCATTATTAACATTTACCATCACTGACACAATATGTCATTACAATAGACAATGCTATAATTAAATGCTTTTATTTAGTTATTATGATCTGCATTTGCATTAAATACTCAAACATTAAAGAATAAAAGGTGATTATTTTCACATTTTGGTTAAAAAGTAATAGGTCAGTAGCTGTTTGTTGTGTACAGCTTCGTTTGTCATTTGTCTAGTATATGCACTGATGCTTTTACACCACAGAAGTTCATAACTCATAAAAATATTTTATAGTTGACGGAGTAACAATAAGTCTATTTTACATGTTCTTATGGATGTTAGTGTATTTAACTAAGAGTCCTTGGAGAATGCCTATCAGATCCCGTCACATAAGGAAAACATTTGGGCCAAAGTCAACTTTTGACAGTAAATAAATCTTTAAATGGTTTATATGCAATTGGAAAGTAAAATTGTGTGTGCCTCTCTTTGCTGTCTTGTAACACAAAAACAATGAATACATTTATTCAGCCTAGAGAGAACATAAATTTAAATGGAGATTTAACAAAACCATAGTCGAGTTCACAAAGTAAAGAGAATGTGGCCCCCTGGCCCAGACCACCTCCTAATTTTATCTGATCTCAGGACTATCACACATCATGAGTCAAAATTGATTGCTTGACCATAACACAGGGGGAACGGAAATGTACTAGTTTGGTAAAGAATCAGTTGCTTTCTACAAAATTCCTTATTCATTTTATTCGGATATATTTTTCTAGTCTTACTATAAAGTCCTCATGTTCTCTTCTGCATGTGTTTTCTAGGTTCAAACTGAATTTCTGGGATGTAGGAGGTCAGAAGTCGCTGCGTTCCTACTGGAGGAACTACTTTGAGAGCACAGACGGGCTGCTGTGGGTGGTGGACAGTGCAGACAGACTCAGACTGCAGGACTGCGGACAGGAGCTCAGTAAACTGCGAAAGGAAGAGGTGAAGTAAATAATACTGGTGCTACAAGAGGGTATTTGCCGAAGTTGAAAAACCTAACAAGGCACTGAAGACTGGTCCCATAAAAGCCCCGTACAAGGAATAACAATGTCTTAAAGTTTTCTAACCTACATCTACAAAATTGTACAAAAAAAAAGAAATGGATAATGTGTCCATCAATTTCTCCCCATTATCTGGGTCCAGGTATGAACAAATGAAAAGCCCTTCACTCTCATATATATATTATATTGTTTCCTGCAAGTCTCAACCGCTATGATCAAGACTCTGTTGAAGGAAGCTTATGGGGTTCAGGGGTTATTTATTTTTAATAATCTACACAGAGGTATCACTGTAATATATGTCAAGCTTGCAGTATCTTCGTATTGGGTTTATGAAAACATGAAACTGGTGGAGACTGGTTAGCTGTGTGCATACCAACAAGGTAAAACATCTCCTTCAATATGACACCGAATGCTCTGACATCTTTACTCTATTAGCAGATCGTTAATGGTTTCTCATTAGTCTGTTTTCTGAAAGTGTCTGAAGCAGTGCACACTCAGACACCAGTGCGAAATCCCAGTCTTGTTATTTTCAAGTTAAGGAGGATCAAGCTGCTCTTCTTTGCATTTTAAAATGTCTGATAGTGTTCTCGTCCTTTTTTCTTTTCCTCCCTGCAGAGGTTAGCTGGTGCAACACTGCTGATATTTGCCAACAAACAGAATTTACCTGGAGCTCTGACTAAAGAGGCGATTCAAGAGGTGAAATTTACCCTCACATTGAAAAGATCCCTTACTGTGTTTCACTTGTGTAACTCTTTACAGTCTTATTAGTGCTGTTTCTTTGTCATATTACACTTAATTTGTCGAGAAGTAGCGCATCAGAATCTACGTTGTCACTTTGTTCCTGCAGGCTCTGGACGAGATTAAAAGCCATCACTGGTGCATCGTTAGTTGCAGCGCTGTGACAGGAGAGAACCTGTTAACTGGAGTGGACTGGCTGTTAGACGATATCGCCGCAAGGATCTTCACTGCCGACTAATGTGTTTATAAACCAGGGACACAAGTAAAACACAGTGGCCTCCTGCGTTCGGTGATGTCTGACATGACTCCAGACTCAAATTGAACAAATGATCTAGATATACAGACACCTGGAGGAAATGTATTATATAATTTAAGCAATGTAATGACACTTTTATACTAAGTTGGTGCCTCACATGTTATCTACACAATAAAAGGTAACTCATGCACTGTACAGCTCAGTCTTTTTTTTTGAGAGTCTGTTTCAAGGAGTCATCCTCTTTAATGACACTTCACTGCTACCTCAGTGTCGTCTTCACTGTTTAACTCATGCTGTTTGTGTAGCTGCTTGTAACCACAACCAACATCCCATGAGAACAGGTCTACATTTCACTTTGACCATTTGTTCATAAAATTAATCACATTCGGTCCAAATCAGCTCAACATTTAACACTGGCTTCTCATGAGATGTTTCAATACACCTGGACAGACTGAATATCTGATATGAAAGCTCCTGATGAATCCATGTAACAGCTGCTGGGTTTTTGTTGGCTTATAGTTACATTTCAGACCCATGTCAAGTTTGACGGATGTGATTAGACCCAGAAGTACATTCACGTCATAATTTAAAGTCAAGTAGCCAAATAGAGGTATAACCCTCAGTTATAAATTTCAAACTAGGCAGTGACAGTAGGCATCATTAGCATTCAGCAATGAAGTCTTTGTTTTTTACAGCGAGCTGATCCTTGCGTCTTTAAAGAACAATGAAGATATTACAAAGTAAGACTACCACCAAACCTATAACTAATATTTGAATACAAGATTTAAATTAATGAATGTTTAACACCTCAGACAACTGGAGCTCAAATTCAATTCTAGTTCCCTCCTCTAAGGCCAGGCCGATGGAGGTGCAACATAAAGCTCCGCCTTTTTCTGAAACAATACACGCTTCAACATCAGACCATTTAATTTCTCCCAAATTAAAAACAAAAGCAAGACTTAGTTTGAGTAACTTTAATGGGAAGTGCTGGATTTTACAATACACATTTTACATGAATACAATTCTGAGCTGTAGAGGACTTTTTATAACTGCAGAGACTTTGAAGGCAGAACACATGGCAGATCCTTCCAGGCCCAGGTTCAGTCCAGACTCTGCAAAATAAGCAAAAACTTAGAAATTGACACAAAAAAAAACAAAACAACCTCTTAATGTTCAATGCTGTTTAAAGCTTTGATCAGAGAAACCAATCAGTCATGAATTTTCAGACTGGGGCGGTAACAAAAACTCATCATTTCAAAAGCATCTCACTTTTTCCAAAGCTCAATTCTTACCAGATATTCCACAGTAATCAGGACATCAATCCAAAGATGAGGCCGTAGAAGTCAAGTGACCTGAAACATCAAAGTCATACATTCATCAATACAGGCCGATGCAATCACGGTACACTAATTAAAATGGTCAGGAATAAGTCAATTTGGTAAGTAGCAGAAAAGTTGGAAATTGTGCACACCATAACTTAGACATTAGCATTTATCTACTTTTCATAGTTATTGCAGAAATAAAGCCCCTTTTCCGGCTAGTGATTGAGTATTATGAAATCCTAAATATGCTTTAATTGTTTGCTATTTTATTGGTTAAGATGGCTCGTACTAATATTGCCCACACATTACACTTTGTCTAAATGCTATTATTACTAAATGGGGCCCCCATGTGGTTAAAATCATTCAAACTATAATTCAGCAAGGATTAATAGTTGCGGTACAGTTCACAATACATGCATCATAAGTGCATTTTTCTGGGATGTGATCAGAGGCGATAGTTCAGTCATGCCCTCACAGCCTGCTCTCCCCCTCCCATCAGAACTCCAGCAGATCACCTTACACCTGAGGGTAATCAGGGTCCTCAGTGCCGTACTGGGTCAACAGGGAGGAGGAGGGTGTGACTGGAGGAGTAAGGGATGAAAAAGGAGAAACCCCTTGACTGCGTTTCAAGTCATCAGCAACACAATCCCAGAAATGGCAGTGATAAAAGGGATGGGTACCGAACCACAAGGCAGACTTTGGTGCAAGTGCTTTGTGCCAAATAGATTTAATGTTTACAGGCAACAACCCACAGCCAGTTAACATTACATTCAGACCTTGTTACACACGTTAGCTACCTCGAGTAGACTCAAAGTAACGGGAGCTCAGTTGCAAGTTATTCCCACAGCAGGACCTGGAGCATGTACGTGATTTTTTAAAAATGTTTAAACACAATTCCATGTAAAGGAAATGCGACACACTTAATGAAGCAACTGACTACAGATACATTATAAAACAGAGGGAAGCACCGTGTTTACAGCTATTGGTCACTTTAAAATGTTAACGTCCAATATGCCTCGCAACAAAAATGCTCCTTGAATGCAACGTCATTTATGCTTTTTTCACACATCTGTTATGCACCAGAGCCATATTGATTCGGCACAAGCATCGTGAAAACGATACCCAACCCTAGAGATGTACTGGCTCATTTACCTGCAGCACAGTCAGACACCTGTGGCCGACACTGGAAAGTGAAACAGCATCTCCAAACCTGCAACAAGAGACAGGGGTTCATCAGTCCACCTTTATTTGTTTAAATGATAAGATATTATATTTCTCAACTTTTGATCAGAGAAAACCAATCAGTCATGAATTATCAGACTGGGGCGGTAACAGAAACTCATCACCTCTACTCATCATAAGTGACAGCACAGATGACACTTACTTCTGGGACAGGTTTAGTCATCACTCAGATCTGTTCCGTGGTGGCTTCATCCTAAAATATGAAATAAATATTAAGAATCTAATTATCTGCTTACATCCCAACTTCACACCAAAATGATTCGTCACTAGATTAAGGCAGTTTCCAGTCAGACTGTTGGAACCCCAACGGGTCTTCCCCTTATTGCCAAGGCAACACCAGTGGGTCCACCCTTTCAGGTTCTGGCGTCGACAAGGCGTAAGACGTGTGCGGGTGTCATCACATAGGAAACCGCGTGCAACACTTGACTGATAGTATCTTGAATTTACGATTAAGATTGTTTTCAGAGGTTGCAGCCGTTGAGGCTCACAGCAAATAAAAACGATTTTAATATTTCAACCTAAAAATGTGATTAATGATTACAATCATGTCTGTTGTCATTCCTCTTCTGTTGTATCCATTTAAGGTCTGAGTGTTTAATATTTAATAGCCACCTTAGTATTTGACTGACACACAAAAGTGAACCTGCCTTTTCACACTTTTCAGAGGACAGACTCACCTGGCTCAATGAGGGAACTTTCTTCATCAGAACCTGTAACAGACAGACAACATGTCTAAGGTCGAGGAACAGATTTGTGATGTTTTACGCTGCAAAACATTGACCTTCATAAGTGTCAGATATTCCATTTCTCAACAGCAGTTCAGACGAACGAGATTCCAAATGTATCTCATCATTTTCAATCGGTCTGGGACCAAGTCCATTATGTATAGATTCTATAGTGATGACCTAACATCTTACCGTCAATGGGAACACACCAATCTTGATGCTGAAGCGTCAAAGAATCATCTGTTGATGCAAGACAACGTTCAATTACAAGAGTCTAAAGGAAAATCACATTGCTTTGATTTAAAGTTACAGACTGCATGTAGACTGTTTATATCCATTAGTCAAATCATGTTGCAGAATTCAAAGCAACGAAGTCACGACAGAAAAGTTTTAAGAAGATGCAGTTTCTCAGTTGTTCGTGTCGTTTCACATTGGTTCAAAGTGAGCTAAGTTCATCATCATTGGAACTGCATCATCTTCATAGTAAGGGGCAGGGGACAGAAAAATACACACCGAAAGACTTCATTGCGACTCCTCTCCACGTTTCCAATCCAAGGTTTTTCTGCAAGAGAACGTTGCTCTAAGTAGAGGTCAACTGTGAAAAAGTACAACATTAGATTTAAAGGTTTAATAAGGGCTTTGGTGATAAAATTGCCATGAGACATTAGTCGTCCACGTGTTTGATTTAATGTTGTCATCCTTGCAAACATTCAGAGATGCCTTTCCATTGATTGAGTTTGTGTATGATCAAGTACAAAACCAACAGCTATGGTGACACCTCATGGAACTATAATTAGTAGTTTCAGGTGACTAACTTTGACATTCACATTAATGTGTGGTGAAATTGATCCATCCCTCTCAAACACTGTAGGTAACATGGGTTCAAATTAGGAATAATTGCATTACTGGGACACTTGGGAGTAAATGTGATTTGAGTTCTAAATTTTAAGTTTCATGGGAAAGGCATTTCTGATCACTAAAGAAAAGTAAAGGACTCACATGATGAGGCGCTGAAGGAGCATCCTTCCTCAGTTAGATCACACACCTGTTGATCCAGAAAACACCGGTCAGTACACTGCATGCTAAAGAATTCAACATTGTTCTAAATAAACTCAGGGTAATCAGATTATAAGATGGCATCACTTTAAATCAGGCATATGCTTGTCTTTAGTTATAATCATCATGTTTAAAACACAACAGCTCTGATCACTTGTAATTAAATAGTAAATAAATTCTCACCCCAATGGGCTTTCCAGCTGCTACGAAGACTTAGCCGGCCAACCTGCAAAGAAAAATCAGGGTTAGACATAAATGGAACTACATCTGCAATTTAATTTTAATATTTAGCAAAACCTTATAAGAAACATGCACCTCTGTCAGAAAACAATGTGGTTGCCTAAATACTTTAATAATTTGCCTCCTCAGGGGGACAAAGCTAACACCTCATGGTCTCTTTGAGCACATGTTTTTTTTTTTACAAGTTCTCTACAGGTCTCATTGAGATCCATTTTGACCAAACAATAGCCACAGCTGCATGGTGGAGCCCATGTGCTGCTCAGAATCTGGTAAAGGGGTTTCTTCAAGGCTGATTCAGTAAGAGAGAGTTCTGGTATCATCACAGCAGCACACGGGGCTCCTGAACAACAGTACTATACAAGTGGTTCAAGTCATGGGGACTGAATTTACCCTGGATGGGTCCCGCATGGAGTCTTGCCACAGTCTCCTGCCACCTGATGATTGGAGAAAACAATGAGCATTTCATGGGATAAAGGCTTACACGTGCACAGTTCAACACAGCAGCTTCATGCTCCTCAGTATTTTAAGATGAGTTTCCTCAAACAGATTCAGTGAGAGAGTTCAAATAAGTCATCACTGTAGCATGAGGCTCCAATGATAAGCCACGACATTCAGTTAACTTTATTAGCAGCCAGACATGAACAATCCAATTTGAACTAAAAGATAGTAGTCACCTGTGCAGCAAACACTTCCTGGTTCTTTCTCCATCTGGAAAAGACAAAATGAAAAAAAGAGAAACGTTAACGTGGGTGTGGGCACATCTTCTGTGGGCGGCCAACACGTGACCGCGGCGTGCAACGTGTTCAGGCCCACGCGAGTTGGCAACTTGTTTTTTTTTTTAAAAAGAACAGAGGCGTCTCACATCAGAAATATAAAAGTACAATCACAGTCAATCAGTTCAGGTCTGTGAAAGGTATCATCATTGAGAGACACTGCCAACTATCAGGCCACACGTGCAGCGGCCATTACACAATAATCGCTTTATATAGTTGTACAACAAATGCCACATAATGCATGTAGAAAACATGTCGCAGTTTGTGCAAATAAAGTTTTTCACACGATGCAAGATGTTTAAGGGATGGATGGTAAAGGATTGAGATGCTGCACCTAACTCAAGTCAAGCTAGCACGTTGAGTTGCTAACTAACACACCAAAAAAGCAGCTTTTAAATAGGTCATAAACAGTAGCTACAAGTTCTGTATTGATTACAGAACACATCATCAAAAGTACAGGTTCTATCTAACAAGTCAAATCTTACAATAGAATGAGGCGGAGCAGGGAAGAGAGCGAAGTCTTACCTCGACCAGAGGAGAGAAGGAAGTGAAAGATGGAACCGGTCCGTCTTCGTTTTATCCCCGGCCGGACGGACTCCTCCCATCCGGTTAACCGGAGACAAACCCAGGCGGATTATCCCCCCAGCTCCAAGAAATTTAGGATAAATTCAACAAAACAAAAAGAAAACTCTTTTGTGTGTTTTAAACTCACTGTTTTCAGAACAAAAAGAAAAATCGTAGTAAAGATACAGTTTGCCGAAAGCGTAAAAAAACCCTGTTCTGCGTCATTTCCGTTTAGAAAAAGTAATCTTATTCACATCCACAAGATGGCAGCCTTAGTGTAATACTAATATATTTATAGCAGCACTAAAAGGTTTTATATCCTGCTACATTTATACACCATAAAATTATCTCAGGTTAAACAACGGCTCATTTTGTGGAAAATATTATCTTGGATGATATTTGCATGAAAAACACCACTTTTACTTTATTTTGCTGCTACACAAGTGAATGCTCAGTATTTTTGAAAGAAACAAGCCAAAAATTGTGTAGAAATACAGCAGCACATCCACACGCATTCTGTTATTGTATAGTATTATTGTTAGTGTATTTATCTTATTTAATTATCTGTCTTTATTGCTTCTTCTTTATCACCTATTCAACAACCCATATTTATTTATTTTACAAACACGTGAATTTTGACAGTGGATTTCTGGGCATTCACTTTCTGAGAGTCTGCTGTGAGTTCAGTGGATTCAAGTCACATCTTCGTGTGACTTTTGATGCTGTTCATAGTTCCATGGCAACTGTTGCCATGGTGTTGCGTTATGATGGCGTGAAGATGTGTGTGCGTGTGAAGCCTCATTCATTATGATTCATCCATAGAATCGTAGCTGTGACATCAAACGCAGGCTGCTCAGTTTATCGTGTCACGTTTACTATTAAAATGAAAATACAACCAGTAGAATAAATTCAGTCTTTATTTGATTAGGATACAAAATAAAATATATTATATAAAAATTAACACATTTTTTTAGAACAGTCATTAAAATATGATAAATTATCTCCTGTGACCTTTTCTGTTTATTTTTCAGGGAAGACTAAGTACACTTGAGGCAATATTAAAAAAACAAATACATAGTAGTTAGCAGGAAATTAAAGCAGGTCTATTGTAAACATGATTGTTTTTACATTAAGGGTCAGTCATTAAATCTTCTTAAATACTGTTTGACATGTAGGTTGGGGTGGTTTTCAAATCAGGGCACTTTTTTAAAAGAGAAAAACATGGTGCACAGCTTCAAACAAACAATCAAAAGGCAGTGGATGCTGTTGCTGTGTTCAGTAAAGGCTCATACCCCGGCTAAGTTATCTTTCTCTTTCTCCCTCAAACACACCCATGCAAACACTCTTCTGTCTTGTTCCATCAGGTTAAATAACCCTCACCAGAACACACACTGGGATAAACTTTACCTCACGAGGAAGTCAAACACTGTCAACCTGACATTGCTTGTGAATTTCTAACACACATATATATATATATAAATGGAGGAAAACCTGTGTTAAAATGGGTTAGAGTTGATGAAAAGCTTCAATTTCCACACAAATATTCACAAACAAATTGGTGTTTTAATGCTGGCTGGCAGCATTTGTATGTTTGTTCTCCTTTCTGATGATTGATTAGCTGCCTGACAGCAATAAATGGAGCTGATTAGAAATGTGAACTTAAGTCCACTGATCAGTCACCGCTACTCTAGAACGTTTCCATTCCCTTTGCTTACACATCAACATTTCTCTAGTTTCATAGTGCTAAAACAAAGGAAGCAGAGATTATTTGTACTCCAAGTTCTTAGTAGTGGACTGGATCAAAGACGTTAAGACATTCGGAGCAAAATCAGAAATCAGCAACGTAGAACAAGGGAACCAGACACAGCTGAACTCAGTCACATAAAGACTTTAAAATTCAAACCAGTCCCACAGACTTCAATGTAAAATCAACCATCTGGCTCCTTCAGCTCCTACAGTAAAACCGTACATACGCAGTTTGTGTGCAAAGTAATTACCCCCATCCGATGAAAAGGCAGTTAACTTTATGTTGAGTAATTAAGACTCAGTAACTACCATAAATAATTAAATATTTTTGAGGCCTAATGCAGGACTCAAACACATCTTGTGGCTATTAAAGTCCCGTCTGATGGCACAGTCATAAAAAACAAGGTTGTCCATCACATATTCAGTGTAATCATGATAGAAATTGTTAATCGTCCATGTCAGGCTCCAGAACTACTGGAATTCAGCCAACACGGAGTTGTGCTGCCTTGTCTTTAATGAAGGCGAAGGTGGCGAGGATGACGTCACAGGTGTGAGCGTGACGCTGTACAGGTTGGTGATGAAAGCCTCCCAGCCACGGCGAAACGCCCGGTCCAAGGCCTGATGGGAAGAGGAGGGTGAAGGTTAACAAGGTCAGGAATACAGCGATAAGGTTGACCTCGAAAGGATCGCTGTGTGAGAATGAAAAGTGTGAGCAAATAATCTCTTGAGCATGTTGTGTTGTACGACTACTCGGCGAATGTGAGGGAAACAAACGAGTCTGCAATGCTAAGTTGTATTGATTTCAGCAGTGACACAAAGTAAAACTGAGGAGGAGGAGGGCAACAGTTCTGCAGGTATTTGGCGTAAACCTTTGTTAAATCTTACTGATGGTGCTAAAAGTTAGGAGGTATCCACAGACTGTATGTAAAGATGGACGAAATGACAGCTCCCCAAAGTGAAGCCAAAGCATCTATATTGCCCCCCTGGTGGCTGGCTGAGGTACAGGTCATTAATCCAGCTTCCTCAATGTTGGTGGATTTTTGTTCCCCTCAATGATACTCAACCAACACTTAATGAAGAGGATGCTTGGTTGTCATTATATCCTTATCACACTCGCCCTCATACACAGAAACTTCTGTTCAGAGGAGAAACTCGCTGGAGGTCAGGCTCTGAGGCCCGAGGGTGGAGCTGATTGGTTAAGAGCAGTGGAATGTTTTGGTGGTGTGGGTTTAGTAGGCGGGCCGCCGCCGCCGTACTTCGTTCCACTGATCAAAAGACGTGACACGGGAGGCACAGGAATGTCACCTCTGTGCTTGTGCTTCCACGGGAGCGGAAAATCTTTAGGAGCGTGAGTCAGGTGAAGGTACAGAGTGCACATGTACACCACTTTATACTGCTTTACACGTGTAAATTAATGAAACCTCTGCTCCTGCTTCATTTGCTTTTCATGTCAATAAACGTGACGTAAAGGAAAACTCCTGTTGGGGGAAGTTACTTAATATGTTGGTGACATGCACTAGTGGCTGCTGTACTTTGACCCCAGTGGCAGTCTGTTATTAAGGTGATATGATGGTTTCCCTGGTGATTAATAGCCCATTATGCAGAGTGTGGAGGAGAGAACTTTACCCTCTGTTCCACAACCTTTGAGGACTTATGTAACGTTCAGGGGATTAAAGTTTAACCAGATGGGGGAGGCTTAACATGGAATTTATGTAAATGTAGATAAAGCAGAAGTTAATGGGAGGGAAAACAAATAGAAGCAATACAAGAGTCCCTTTTTCTCTGTTCTCTCTCACCTTTCGATAATTCCTCATCGTGGTCCTCTTCACCACCTTCATCCCCTCTTCTTGCTCTATCTTCATCCTCCTCTCTTCATCTCCCTCCTCCTCTCTCCCCCTCTTCTTGTCTCTGATGAGGACCTGGTCGTCCTCGTCATCCCGTGCCGGGAAGTGGACGATTGTGGGCTCCTTCCCTCTTCCTGCATTCTCATTTTCTTCCTCCGTCTTCTTCAGCTTCTCCATCTCCACCTCAATCATCACCCTGGTGCCCTCCAGGACGTGGGGGTCAGCCGGGCTCTCCGTGGCCAGGCCGGGCCTCTCGTCTTGGGCCACGTCCTCGTCGGTTCTCCCTTCCTTCTGCTTCCTCCTGGAGCTTCTCCTCCACCTGCTGCTGAGGCGGCTGGGTTTCCTGTGCAGTAGAGTCTCACCATCGTCCTCCACCATGCCTTCATCGAAGTCAAATGCTTCAGCCTCTTCCCTCTCATCTGCCCCAGAGTTGTGCACCACACTTGGGGCCGGGGTACTCATGGATTTCCCTTCTCTGCTGCTGTCTTCCACCCCATTCCCCCTCTCCTCTGCTTCACTTCCCCTCACCTCCTCCCCTTCTACAGTGGTCTCAGGCTCATCAAGGCGACCGTAGAAGCCGCCGGATTTGTCAAGAAACTTCGGGGCGCGAATGGAGCTCCTGGTTGAGCTTTTCCTGGAGTTCTTGCCGATTGTCATCTTTTCTCTTTCGGTCTTGTTTCTCTTTCGCCTCTTGTGTCCTCTGTTGCACTCTTACCTCTCACACACTTCTTTTCCCCTCTTTTTTTTTGGGGTTACCTCTGCAAAAGAACAGAGATTAGTTTAATACCATTACATAACCTGGCTTTAAACCTCGCTCTTTGGGCCTCCGTCTTTCACACTCACAATCTTAATCATTTAATAGCAGCTATGAGAGAATTTCATGTGAAACAAAGTACAGGGAAGGTGATAGATGCATGAAATGAGAAATGTCATGAGTATAGGTCGGCATGTTTTATGTGGATCTGATTTTGTTGATGATCTGCTGTGATCACGGCTGATTTGCACCTGTAGTTCTACTATTGTTATGTGTGCGTGTTTGTGTTTGTGTGTGTGTGTGTGTTAGCCCAAAGGTCAGGGTCAACGTTGCGTTGCGTTGTGATGATAACTACATTTTAAAGATGAGAACAAAGTGTACAAGTGAAGATAAACACACACATGTGCACAAACACAAACTCAGACTTTGAATCTGATTTAACCAGTCGAACCCTGAACTGCAGCCAAAATCAACAATGACCATGTCGACTTGTTTGTTTTCTGAGATGGAGACAAACAGAATCCACTCAGTTCTACAAGAATGAGGAGGGGTCAAAATGCAAAAGTTGGTGGGGTCAATAACAAAAGAAAGAAGGAATGAAGAAAGAGAGACCAGCAGGAAACCAGATGATTTATCAGGAAAATCAGTAAAAAAAAAAGACAGAGAAAGAGAAGAAATAATCAAACAACCTGTTCATTATTCTAAGAATAATCAAGGCAGCTGTAAAGTGAATACTTCTTCATTTTCCCCAATAAAATTACTTCTAGACACATGTCGTCTACACAAGCAGTGAGCAAAATGAAGATTTCTCAGATAAAGAGAAGCACGTCTTACCTGATATCTTGCTGTTGTCTTCCCCACTGTGAGTGTGTGTGTGTGAGCACTGGTGAGCACTATAGCTCCTGTGTGGGTGACTGAGAGCTGGGAGCTCAGGATACTCCCCTAACACACAGCGTCACGAGTCAACCCTGCCCGAACCTGCACTCCTGTCGTCACCAGAGCGAAGGAACACACGCACACGCACACGCACACACACATTGAAAACTCTCACTAACGAGGACCTTTTGTCTTTCTCTCTCTTTTTGTCTTCCGACTCTTTCTGCTTAACCACGCATCCTTAAGCATACAATTACTTAAAGTTATGAAACCTATAACACCAATAAGAGATGAAGGGATAAATGTACTCCGGCCTACACACCCTTGCACACACACACACACACACACACGCAGGGGTTCTGCTCAAAAGGTTTAACTTCATACCACCCATACCACTGAGCAAACATCCTACTCTGATATCAGCAGCCATCAGTCATTAACCATGAACGTCCTCAACCTGCAGCGTACAGACCTGACTTTGCCTCCAACACACACATAGATGTTTTACATTCAGTGTTCCTAACGTCGTCTCCTTAATGAGCTTTAATATTTACAAGTGTTTTTATCCCAATTAGGAAATGTCATCAGACTTTCTTGAAATAGCACTTTTTATACAATCAAGATGTAACACATGTAATACACACACAAAAATGTAGTTAACATTAATAATTACATAATAGTTAGTATGTACAGTATATATCTCAGGTTCAAAATGGCTATTAGTAAAATAGGATCAACTGCTTTCTATTAATGTGTCTAAAACACAACGCTTTACTGATAAACAGGTATATGCTAATGAAAAGAATGTGTGTGGGTGTGTCGATAAAATGACCAAGTGCGGTTACTGAATGTTATCACAATGTTTGGATGTTAAACACTGTGTTTGGGTAGGTACGGGTGCAGTGTGTGTGTGTGTGTGTGTGTGTGTGTGTGTAATCATTTATGTAATCTCATCTGGCCCTTATCCAGCATAAACACTGACCTTGTCAGGACCAGTAGACTTCATTGGGACCAAAGACTTGTTCTAATGAGGGAACATTTCATTTATTTACGTTTAGGTGTAAGATTAGGTGTAAGATTTAAATTGTGTTACGGTTAGGGGTAAGGTATGATTTAGTTATGGTTACGGTTAGGGATAAGATTCTGGTTAGGCTGTCCACAATGAATGTAAGTCAATGAAAAGTCCAAATAGGAATAGTCACACTAATCTGAGTGTGTGTGTGTGTGTGTGCATAATTTCCATGCGAGTTATACTTAAGTCAGCTTGTGCACACACCTTGTACATGCACACACATACATACTGTGCAACTGTGAAGACACACCAACATTTGGACACAAACATACACATGAATGGAGTGTGATGTGTTTTTTATGGATGAAAGTATGACAGTGTAGGTGATGATAAAAGTTTAAGTTACAGACGGGAACTGAAGCAATAACTATTTAAGTCTAGTCCACAGGTGTGTGTGTGTGTGTGTATATAAATGCACTTGTACGTCTCCGAGTGAATCATCGTGGATCAAACTCTGGTGTCTGGCTCTCTGACTTCAGCTCTTAGTCACCCCCAGGTATACGTTCATCTTGCGAGGCCTGTGTGAGTGTGTGTTTTGTGATGAGGCAGACTCTCGCCTCCCTAACGCTCCCTATATGGTCAACGAGCGGGCCACTTCCCTGCAGAGAGGGCGTATCAGCTGCCAATCACACAGGCCTGTAAAAAAGCTCAGCTGTGTTGAGGTCGGAGAATCCCCCACCTGTGTGGGAAAAGCTGCCGACGGCGGTGGATGCTGGGAGCAGGTTGCCATGGTCACCGTCGAGCAGGGACATGTCATGCTCTCCGGGTTGTTTGTGTCGATGTGGTGAAACTGCAGAGGATCAGACAGAGAGAAATAAGCCGGACTAGTCGAGCGTGACACCGTTACGTCCCATCTGTGACTCAGGCTGCTGAAGTGTACGAGCTGACACACTCAGACAGAGAACAGGTGTGCTGCTGGCTGGGTTTCAGATCAGGGAAACTGAGGAGCCAGTTGAGACAGATGACGGGCTTCTTAGCCGTGTCAGCATTCATTAAACAAGAAGGGCCTCAGAATCCAAAATGTGACTAAAGAAAATAGGTCATGAATACAGGAAAGGAACACAAATATCTGAGCATTTGTACAAATTTGACATTTCATCTGCAGCAGCACAGAAAGACTAGATCTGTTTTAATTTGTCTGAAAGTCTACTGCTTTATATTATTATTTCAAACTAAAACTACAATGGTATTCATAAGATGCTATGTGAAAAACACTGAGCAAACAGGATACAGACTGTCCCTGAGCTCACAAACAGACAAAAACTAAAGATATACAACATTTTAACACATGAGCCCAACAGGCCCCTGAAATTCAATCAAGCTTCCTGAATTTTTTCCATGAAGATTCAGAAAATATTTAGAAAAACTGCCTGATCACATACCACAATATGAAATATAAACCCAGAGTCTGGACCATAGGTGATTGCAGTTTTGTGCACGTGAGTGTGCACAAAACTGCAATCACCTATGTCAGAGGACACTAAACTAATCATAGAGTCTTTGTAGTTGCTGAATTACTTTGTTTCCTTCTGTTTCACCTGCTGACAGTTAGGAGAAAAAGGCCAGAACCACTAAAGTTTGAAAAGAGGCAAAGACAAATATACGTTTGAATCAACTAGGTTTATTTTGCAGAGCACGTACAGACATGATCACATTATACGCAGTAGAGAATATTACAGTAATAAATACATTATACACCAGTGGAGAACTGACTTACAGGCACTAATTATACAGAAGCAGACACTAGCTGTTTTTAGAGTATACTACAACAGTAGGTGAGGAGAAACGATGTTTGATATCGGAGGATGTCGTGAAAGATAATCAAGCGCACAGAGTAGTTTGATATATACATAAAAGCTTTTTCTTTTCAAAATACTGCAAGTGTAAAGTAATATTCCTATTTAAGGGAAATTCAAGTGCAAATGTAACATGGACGCCATGTTTTGAATTGTGTTATTGCATAAAGGACTTAAATGTGTGTCAGTGGTGCTGTTCTGGATGGATTCCACAAACTATGTTACTAAACAGCATCACGAGAAGCATTCACATATAAATACTTGTGAGAAGAAGCTGTTGTGTTATGATTGTGGGTGTGGGGCCATTGCATCTCTGTGTTTGTTATGTTTGTGTTGCGGATTAGTGTCGCAAAGTTGTGTTTGTAACACAGGAGTATGAGGGCATAAGAAAGGCAAGGCAGCATCTAGTCACTAGGATTTCTTTCCTGTTTTGTTTTTGTGTGACTGTTCGTGTCATGAATCTTGTTTACGTTGAAAAAAATAAATAAATAAAGAAGCACCTTAGTACCTTTGCCCCACAATAATATGTAGAAATAATATGATCATGCATCTGATGGTGATGTCATTTTTTTTGTCATGTGACTTAAAACCCAGCTCTAAAGGCTGAATGCAGACTTACGGATACTTATTACACAACAATAGAGGCCATGCATGAAGAAATGCTCCACGTCAACTGCGTCTCAGTGAGAGAATCAGTCAAGATGTTTGAACTGATAAAAGCTGAGGACAGATGCAATCAGCAGAGGGAACGTAGACACGAATGGAACCAGACATGTTACTCGGATGTAAAAAATATCAAACTGCTGCCAGGAATGAGTTATACCGACAAATCTTAAAAAACTTTAATAAGACGGACCGTTCCTCGAAATGTACCAGTGGTGCAACTGCATGGCTTTGCAAAGATGTAAAAACTGGCGCCCCCATCAGGCAAATGTATGAACTCGTTCCCTGTACTGCTAAAGAAAGATTTCTCACTAACTAAAACAAAAGAAAACCCTGATATATATATATATATATATATACACTAACATACAGTTACAATAACACACTCATTCAATATATACACACACACGCACATTGACTACGCGACAGAACAAACAAACACACAAACAGTCATAACCAGATTAATTTAAATATCGCCTCTAACAGATATTTTTCAGTTTTACAGTATTTACAAGGCAGGGTTGCATATGCAGCATTGAACAGCAGAATGAAATAACAATGTGTGGGTGCGTGTGTGTCTGTACGTGTTTCTGTGCGTTTCTGTGTGTGTGTTCCTCAGACCTCCACAGCAGGGTCTGAACCCAGTCCCTGAGCCTGCAGAGCATCCTCTCTCTTCATCTTCGGTTTCTCTGTCCGCGTGTGCCACACCAGCACCTACAAAGTGCACGCACACACACAAATAACAAACACACACAATGAGTGGGTATCAAATACTACATTTTGTAAAGACTGCAAATTGAAAGTCATTGCACATTTCCCTGACACAAATCTTTGCTAGGTTACATCCATACTGCTACGTTTTCGTCTGAAAACTAACATGTGAAATACTAACACACCTGAAAACGCCTATAACATGACCAGTTGCAATATGCCGAATTTAACTAAGAGATGAAGATCAGATATCACACGTAGTAGTGTGGCTGTAGCCAAAGTTTCAGAATTTGGTCCCTCATACCTTCGAGCAGTTGTCCGCTTTGGGCTCCAGTTCATCCATGGTAACCAATCCCTGAAGAAAGCTGCTTTCAAGGAAGCCCATTGGCGCCTCTCCATCGAAACAAGCCTCTGGATTGGCCAGGACCAGTTTGAGGGACACAGCGAATCCGGCCATGTCCATGGGGAAGGGGCGACTAGGACGCCAGCCGGTGTGGAAGCGAATCACCTGAGTAGAATTAACCCCAAAACACAAATAAGAACTGGATTGTCGATAAGACATTAAAAATCCCCATTAAAGAAGAGAATTGCTGATACTATGAGACCCACATATATCAGCTTGAACGTGTACTAATTTGTGTAAGTGGTGTATTTATAATATATAATTTATATGAGTTAGGAAAAAATTTAAAGTAACAGTCACAGCCGCATGTAGTTTGGGATTTTTTTCATTATCAAAATTATCATTTTCAGGAGCTTTCAGTTGTAATTCACAGTCTTCCACTGCAGATGAATTTACTCTATTATCATGAATGAAGTTCCACAGTTGGGTCACATGATAAGTTATGAGGGAAGTTATCGCCATGACAACAATGAACTTTATTGGCTGAGGAAGACTGAGATGCACAGTAATGCTCTGTAAAAAAAATAAGAGGGAACCTAGAGTTCTGCTATCTGCTTGTAATACATCACAATGCAGAATGCAAGGATAATCTTTATATTTTCAGAATTTCTCATGATTTTATATTGAGGAACCTAAATTCATTCAGGTATCAAACAAAGTAAATTTTTTAGGTAATTAGGCAAAAAGAAATATAGAAAATACTGGCTTTTCAATCCTAGGGCAGTTCCTTCTGTTCCACCATTGACAAACTAGAGCAAGGAAAGCACTCACTTTTCCTCCTTCAATCACTGGCCTCTCATATTTCATCCCTCCGACCAGCCCCACAGGCCACACAGATACTCGCTGGGTACTTCTCATCTGAGACAAGACAAGAGGAGATTGTTTAAAAACACATGCATGGTGTCACAGCTATAAAAACTTTGTAGGTATCACAAACACATTTGCAACATCCACCTCTTCAAATATCTGCAGGCTGTATGTGTTGTCGTCATCCGCGAAGTAAACCACTCCCTGCTGGTTTTCTCCACCTGGCTGAGCCCTTCTGTCCTCTCTGAGCCACCGTAGACCCTCATTCCTCTGCTCGACTCCACGGGGCTTCAGCCAGCTGGGATCACCCTGAGGAGCAGATTCAAAAGCAAAGAAGACAATAAAGTAATGTGACAGATTGAGGGGATTTTAGACTCTACAAATCACCTGACTGGACCCACCTCCTGGAGTTTGCGGTCCTTGGCAGTGGGCATGTGCAAGTGTGTGAAGGACAGGCCGCTCTTCACCAGGAGGTCTGTCACCAGCGGTGTCTTATGAGGAGAGTCTTCTACCACAATCCAGTGGATTTGAGGAACGTGGAGGAACGTCTGGGACAAACGAGTAAGCTCAGCTTTCTGCACCAGCCTGGACGGACAGAAGATTAGAAGAAGGGTGTGTTTGTGTGTGAAGGGGGATGTATAGTAGCAAGAGGGGGGAGGAGATGGGGGAAAGGAGGGCTACCTTGCGTATGTTGGGGTGATGACAAAGATGGTTGGCAGAGAGGGCTTGACTTCCTGTTTGTTGGGCTGTTTGGTCGCCTCAGACTTCCTCATCTGCTCCTGAAGACGGTGCAGCTCCCCCCGCAGCCGAGATATGGTACGGTCTTTGGGCAGGTCATGCTCTGTGCAGTCGCAGCGTTGACCTGCAAAAGATCAGGGGGGTGAAAACGGACGACTGCAGAGGGAATTTAGAATATTCTTGATTTTGACTTGTAGAATGGGAGAGTATTTTGCTGTGGGTATTGTGAATCCAAGAGTAAATGGTAACTGTGTCTGTTTATTTCTGACCTGAACTTGTGTCCGTTGTGTGTGTTTGTGTGTGCGCGTTAGTGTCGGCCTGAGCAAAAGGGAGGAAAAGGTAGCTGAGTCGGGAGGGGCTGATGGAAATGGAAGAATCCACAGATCTACAATGAAGAAAGATTTTACCCATTTGAAAATAGTATCAATCATGGTGATCAATGAATCAACGTATAAGCACTGAGAAGTGCTGAAATACGAGTGAGTCATTGTGACACTGTAGCAGGTAACAGGACCTCAGCTGAGTAGGCGTGATCTCGGATCCTATTGGGTGTGTTAGGACTTGTACTTAACGCTGACCACTTAGAATAACAGACTAATACCAGGTCTGAGTGGGGTCTACGTGCCGACCACTCACCCAGCTGCATCAGTGCATAGACGAGGCCCAGGAGGGAGACCATGAAGTAGAGCACGAACACCGTCTTCAGCTTCAGCTTCATCCTTGTTGCCATGGTGACCAGCTGAAAGGAGGACATGTAAAACATCACGAATCACATTGTGTTGCTCTCTAAGGAGTATTTGATTAGGTTTCATCATCAGGTTTTGTTTTTAGCCTTTGGACTTGCAATGATGTGAAATTCTGTTTCTCATCCAGCACTCAACACTTTGCTAACTAGCTAAGAAGGCTAATCTCCCTACTCAACATTACATTTCCTGTCACGCCGAGTGTAAAACGTTAAAGCTAAACATTTAAAGGTTTTCGTGCGAGGTCAGCTGACATGACAACGCTTTAAAACTGGGGATAAACCTGTGCAAGCTAAGCTATGTTAGCCTAACAAACAAGTTTTCACAGGAAATAACTCGACTGTGATTTTCATGAGCTCACCAGCGGCGGGAATTCGTGGAGGAGGAGAACGAGCGGCTGGAATCATGAGCTGAGAAGTTCATGTCATGTTGGACAGATGGAAGCAAAAGCACCTCAGTGCATCACAGCGTCCATTCATTCCGTTTAGCTAGGACACAGAAATGTACCAACATCTTCCGGTTTCGGTGCAACGCTGTAAAGCGTCCCCTCGGAATCGTAGGCAATCCCTTATAGTTCCACATAAATCCTGCACAACTGTCAGCAAATGATTCCCATTAATAAAATAAATATGAGATTCCATGTTGGAATTGTAATATATCACATAATTTTTACCAAGTCTAATTGTTAACATCTTTTATAAATAAATATAAAATCCCAATTTCTGATTTTGTATTTATATGTATATTTTTACTTTCCATTTCGGTGCTACACAGTTAAGAGTCCCCCACAGAACTGGCAGCCACTAATAGATTATCCACGTTAACTGCACAAAAGGTCAGGTAATGAGCCCCCTGCTAGCAAAATAAAAAGTTAAAATTGTAATTTATCTCTTAATCATTTTAGTGAGTAAAATTGTTTGTCTTGAAATGTGTACAATGCCTTAATTTACATTAATATATAAATTCCACGTCTCTTCATTGCTTCTGTATATACACTCATGTTTAAAATGTAAACTCATTCATGACAAGTAAAGAAAATCAAAAGGGCATCTCTTGAAAAGTCAAACAACTTTCCTTTATTTGTAACATACAAATAAAACACTGACAAGGCAGAATGACTTACTTTTCCCTTTCATTATCGTTTATGGACAAGACTTTTTAAACACTCACTCTCAATCATGGAAGGTTTTTTGTATTTTTAAACATGTTTAAAAAAGTGTTTTACTTGTAAAAGGCCAAGAAATGAAAATGAATATGGATTCACAACAGCTTATATATATGTATATATATATATATATATACACACATACACACACAGAGAAAAGACCAGTAGATAGATCTCTAATTTTGTGAGGGTATGTAACCATTTTCCAAAATAAAACTTCTCAGTGACTTTGAAATAAACTCGCAAAGTTTAGGCTCATTTATCAAGTTAGGATATTTTCACAAATGTATTTCTGGTTCAAGCGAGCCATCTTTTTTTTTTTTTTTTTTTAAACACAGCCCACTTATCTGGACTGAATGAAACCACTGAGCACGGATCCAGGTTCAGTTCAAACTTTGTGTCATATTTCCTTTAAGCCATTTCACATCTCCAAGGTGAACAACTTTTTCTTTTACTGCATCACGTTACGCAAGAACTATAATCAACTCCTGAAAAGAAGTTATTCTTTTCTTAGTAAAGTTTGATACAGTTTTACAAATCGGAAATTCATTTAAATATGGTATGACACAAATAAATTGACTCTGGGTCCGAGCTGCGGCCAATTCAATCGAGCAAACACCAAACTGACAACATGGCTGTTTAAGTAAAACAGATGAGGTTTGATTACATTTGATTAACCTGAGAGAGACTGTCAGTCGGTTATAAACTACCACTATGTACAACATCTTTTTTTTTTTTTTTTACTGTAACCTATGCGGTACAAAAAAAATTAATTACTGTACTTATCAGAAGGCAGTCTAAAACAAAAACAAGCAATATATTGTTTGATTGTTTTTTCTTGCTCATGATCAGAGTTCAAACAAGCAGGAAACACCAACATGTTGTCTACAGGTGCAGAATATTTTTTATATGAATATTTTATTGTCTCCATCAGGTTTGGAAACAAGCAAAAAACGTTCACCTCAGGTTCCAGACTCGATCATTCACAAGGGTTTGTGTTCTTAATAACATTTTTGTTGACGCGCAACGTATTATTTTAGTTTCGTTTTCAACATACTAACCAGGCAATAATCTGTATGAAATCTCGAGGGGTCAATGATTGGACCAGTTTTAAAAACATTTCAAACCGTACCTAGTTAAGGCTCTCTCAGCCACATCAGACAGATGAATATTCGCATCCACAGTAGTGTAAAGAAGCATCTTTTCACTCTTCCAGCCCACACACAAAGTCCTCACAAACCGACTACAGTCCTGGAATTGATGGATTTCTTTTTAAAATCGGGGCCTTCAACCCAGCTGACAGGCGCTTTAAACTGTCCAAAAATACCCTGAAGGTTCTGTAAACAGATATGGAATCGACAAGGTGGAAGTGGTTACAGCAGCCTTTCTAGGTTGACTAGTGAATCTAAAATCCTCAGTGGAACTCCTACACGCATCTTGGCAGCTGTACAGTAAAACTCCACTCAACGCGTAGATGCTCAAACCCAAGCATTACCTTTCAATTTCACACAATCAGCCCTTTCACATACGTCTAACATGCACAGATTTGTATGAAACATTGAAGTAATGCTACAGAACCACATGAGGACTTTAGGTGCAGGTTTAAACAGTGAAGCTGACCTTCAGAGGCAGCATCACTGTGGTGTAATCCATGTTAACTATCAGTTTTGTTTAACTTTTGTAAATCTTGTCATGCAAGCTAATGACAGTGGGCTGGGAAAACGCGTCACGACTGAGGTAAAGAGAAGAATAATGACCATAAGAACGGTTTCAGTGCTCTGCGATTACTTCTATCCCCCGTCCACTCATCCATCCATCTGTGCTCCTTCCTCCAAGGAAAACAGCATTCATCCCCTTCCATTTAATGAAGTGGTGACATCTAGCGATTCTCATCCATGTTAAAGCAATATGATTCGCTCATGCTAACAAAATATATAAGGGATGGAAGATGGTTTTAGTAGTTTTTTTTCCTTTTTTTTAAATTTTTTTAAATACAGCTAAAAGTAGCATCAACTTGTTTATCATTAGTACCTCTTGGAAACAAAGCAAACTAAGAGGCAAATAGGAGAAATGCAACTGTACAAAAGGTGACTCAAGATGAGAGCAACCTTAACACATCTGCCATCATCCATTAGCACCTTTAGGACATGGGAGGGAGAACAGAGAGGCACAATGAAGAGGAGAAAGTAGAGGAGGATGGTATTGTTTTTAACAGAACTGAAGTATGGGAAAATGTGGCAACAGGAAGTGAATCTCCCAGGAAAAGATGGAGGGGAAAAAGTAAACGTTTCAACTCATGTCCTCTGATTATAAAATATGAGAGGTTAAAGCATTATTTACTTTGTGGGTTGGATGCAAATTTACCGCAACAAATGAAAAATGAATGTTTTTTTTTTTACTCAAGTCATTGGGAGAAAGAAGTCGTGACAAAAAAAAGGCAACCTTGAACATCTTCTCATAAGTTATAAAAAAATAAAAGCTAGGGAGACATCTATACATTTAGTTATAACCCAAAGAGAGAAGCTGGCTCATGCAATTTAGGTAGTGTAACCATGTAATAGTAGCATTGTGGGCAAATGTGCTTTAGCTAAAATAAAATGTAAGAAACCACATTAGCATATAATTCGGGTTAGAATATAACGGAGGCTTCTGAGACGGTTTTCAAGGGGTCAATTAGGGGATATTAACTCGAGTACATTCAAAATAATCCTGTGGGAAACAAGTTCCGAGCCTTTGTATGAGATCCCAAGGAAATTTTAAAAAGTCAGATTTTAACCTGCTGAGTATTCATGGTCACTCAAGTTGAAGCATGATCAACTTACTTAAATGTACCACTTTGGATAAAGCAGCACTGCAGAAGGATTTGATACAGTATAGTACATTTGAGCTGCTTTCAGACATGCACTGAACCCTGCAGTTCCTCCGTATGTTGTCCAGAGGAGGTGAAAATGTGAACGCAAAAGACCGAGTGAGACGCTCTGCACTTTGTGCGGACTTTATCTGCCTGGCCTCCTAGTATACTGTCCGTTAAAAGAGGATGTAAGAAGACAGCAGGGGATCTCCTGCTGGATTCACCGTGAGCGGGTTGATGACGCTTGTAACACGCGACAAACGCAAAAATGAAATAGACAAAGAAAACCTATACATCACGGTGAAAACGTGGTGTCATATACGTTGAAGAAACTTGACAAATATGTCTGGAGAGTTTGTGGTGATAATAGTCGACATTGGTGTGTGAAAACCATGTGATCTCCGCAGCAGAGTTAATACGTCACTTCCTGCCTGTCTGCTGCACCCGGCTGCTCTTAGTCTCGCCTGAATAACGTGGAGGATTTGTTGCTGTTGTGAACGCGTCTGTGCAGAGAACATCCCGCTGTGTTGTACATGTGTGAAAGGAAAACTGCGGGTAAACTTTGTAGCCAATTCTCTGGATTTTATATGCAGGTCATGTCTGAAAACAGCTTAGGAGATGAGAGAAAGATGGCATGAGGTTGAGTGTGGCTGGTAAAATAATGTCAGCAAAAGGCCTTTTTCTTGACTGGGAACTACTGATAATCATTAAGTGGGAGAAGGGAATGAGAAAAGATGACTTGGACATTGAACCAAGAAGTAGGAAACGACAAACAGGAGCTATGTGTGAAAGCTCACACTGCATTCTGCCTTTGTAGCGGGAAACAAAGAGACACGTGAATCTCAATGCGACATCAACATCTGTAGCCAGGTATTCCACCATCTGTTCATTTTAAACGGCCGTAGAGATGACCGTTCAAACTCAATGTTTGCAGAATAGCAGGCAGCTCAAGCTTTCACACACAGCCATGAAAGTTGCTGGCTTTTTAAACCAATCAGAAAAGGTGTAACTGGAGTCAAATCAGTGGCAGCAGCCACCGCAGTGGCCCCCCCCGTGGGTGTGTCCCGCCGATGCCTCGCCGTGTTTGGTCCGCCGGCTCAGGATCTCGTAAGAGCAGTCGTCGCCACAGCAACCGGACATGCTCGGCGAAGTTTCGTCGATCTCAAACCTAAAACAGGTGAGATGAGAGGGGTTTAGTTAAGAAGGACGAAGGAGGCTGAAGAGGTTACGTGAAAGGGGAAGAGTGATGTTTCAACATAAGAGCATCATGTATACATGAACACAGCCATCAACACTTACTACAAACAAACTACTACTTCTGACTAAGGGTTAAACAGTTCAGGCAGTTTTCAGTACACGATAAGAAATATGAACCATCATCATTATATAAAAAAATATCAGCCCCCTTAATATGCAATAGCCCACCCCTGTACAAAATTGAATGGAAATCAGTTTAGTCGTTTTCGCCTAATCCTGCTAACTAACAAACAAATGCAGACTAAAACAGACAGAGGTAAATATCCTTGTGGAGCCAGTATACTTACTGTAAAGCATCTCTGAAGAACTGGTAAGCCCCGTGGTTGTGTTTGAAAACTGTCAACATCACTTTCTTCATCTGTGTACTGGACAGAGACAACGCGAGAGCAGAAAAGAAACAGAAAACAAATACATTTACCTTATGTTTTCACAAATCACAAATTTTCTCACTGCCATTAAGGTAGCTGTGGTTTTTTACCTGTTAGCGATGAGCTGTAGTATCTGGATGAGGAACTTGCCGAGTCCTTTCCTCCGCACTCTGCTCTCTAACTGCACCTCATAGCTGGAGAATCGAGACAAAATGGTTAAGTGCTGATAGACTTGTCCTGAAATATAGAAACTTGTGGAATGGGAGCTTACCAATATAAAACCTCCTCCCCGCACTCCACATCGAATCGGAAGTGAGAGAAGGCCACAGGGGCGGAGTCGCCGTCACGGGCCAGCAGGTACCACGCCCTCTCGTCGTTCATCTCATCCCTCTTTTCCCTCTCCTTCCACCCCCACTCGCTCTGCTCGTACCTACGGCGCAGCAGAAAGTAAAAGTGTTGACCCAAACGTGACCTGCGTGCGCTAATTTTACCCTCGCATTTCTCTGCATCATCACCTCAGAAAGGAGCCTTTTTCAAAATGGAAGAAATTGAAGTTGAAACGTACTGTGTGCCATTTGTTAAATTAACCCTAACCCTTCTGGCACAGCGAGGAGATAAACTGTAGTAATTTCTCTGCCTCATCTCAAATCGGTCTGCATTGCTTCTACTCTCCTTTCCTCGGGCTCCTCATTGTGTATGATCAAATTCCTACTCATTAAAAAACAGATCCACATCTCACTCTGTCCCTGTTTGATGTCACTTCACAATTCTGCTGCACACTTTGGATTTCTGGCTTGTCTGCACTTCTTCCCAGCTCTAATCTACAATGCATATCTATGAGAGTCTGTCCATTCATCTCTGGAAACGATTTTGTTCCTGAACTACAACAAGGCAGAAAAAGGCTTCTTACAGTGTCTGCATGTTGGCTCTGGTGAGTTCGAAGGCCCACTCCACAGACAGGGGATTGAGGGTGGACACCCGCTTACACTCTATCTGCAGGTTCAGCCTGGACAGGAGGACAACAGGGTCATCAGCATTGAGAATGTGTGACAAATGTGTGCAGAGTGGGAGGGAGACAGAAATACCACCAGCAGACCAACTGTCCCCTCCATGTGGCAAACGAAACAAGTATGTATTTCATGAAATTCTAAATGAGTCCTTTGTAGGCATACAAAGCAATGCATACCCGTTTCTGTCGTATTTTTTGAAAGCTGGGAAGGCAGCCAGTGGATCATCCAGCTGTGAGAAAAAGAAGCAAAATTTGCTTTAGAGGCTTTCATAACAAACTTCAAACAGTCGTTCCCCTTCTAAGATTTAGTTTAGATATATTAAGCTCAAATGAATGATACCATAAGGAGTAACTTGTAAAAATTAAACATCTTTTGAGTTCTGATCTGGACTGAGGAAGATATCTTAAAGGGCTTTTTGCACAGTTTTCTGAAATTTTATTCACAAACCATCCATCCATCATGAACACCACCTATCATTTAAAAAGGAGCCAATCCGAGCTGACATTGAACGAGAGGCGGGGTACATCCAGGACGGGTCGAAAGCGCATCGCAGGGCTAACATAAGCTGCTTTCAAACCTGCACAGAACTCTGTATAATTTCCGGACAGATGCCAAACATAAAGAATACAAATATCTTTACATGAAAAAGAAGAGCTGGCTGTTGCTGTGTAGATTTCTGTGTTGTATTGAAAGCATCTCACTGGGGAATCTCCTGCTGCTTTGGTCATGTGTGAATATGTATGAAAACAAACCAGCAATGTTCTTGCTGTGAGGCAATTAATCATTCATTACTTTTATCATTATTCATATTCTCAAATAACACTTTCCTTGCGAAAGCAGAAATTCACAAAAAATGACATTGAAAGCGACTGGAACTGTGTGGATCCTAAATTCTCCAACTCTGGCTCATACAGGCAGAGAAATAACAGAGCTATTTGTGTTACAGCGCCTTTAGTTAGTCATAACAAGCATCCACAAAGTCAGGTTTTCCTTGGCCCAGACAGTATAAATGATCTCAAATTAAGAATACCACTTTTCTTATATCATGAGACACTGAGGCCCAGAGGCCCAGACACTCAAACGGCCACATATTTTCCAGTGGTATTCTGCAGGTTACTCTAAAGTTGCTCATGCTCGAGGTAACTGCCCACCTACTGAAATTAAACGTTTTGGTTTTCAATACCCTTTTAATTTAATGACCTTTTTACCATAGAAAAATGCTGGATGATATTTATGTTTTTCAGTTACAATGTTCATTTGGATATTTTTCTAATATTGAATGGCTCTTAATTACACATGTGCAAAATCACACACAATCAAAGTACAGTTGAAACATCTAACAAAATAATCTGCCTCACTGTTACACATTACATAAAACTAATCTAAAACAAAACCTTAAATCGTCGATTCTGGCAGTTTTTTATTGCAATTTGATAGAAGACCATATTTTAAAACAATATGCAGGACAGTATTATTGTCCAGATATCACACTTTGAGTGCCCTGGGGCTTCAGGTTAAGCGTTCTGTAATTTTGTTTGGTCCTGGATCCTGACACCTTCGAGGAAATCATGTCAGCAGGTAGCACCATGTGGAGAAGCAGGAACAGATATCTGACAAATATAAATATTGGTTCAGGCTTGGCATCACGTTTAAAAAAAAAAGAAAGTGACATTCCTGCTTTTGACTTTTAGATACAAATCCTTTCAACTTCTTTAAACAGAAGCTCAAATTTGGTGTTTCTCTGAGCCCCCCCGTTCCTGAGGATTGATCCATCCACACCTCTGTTCCATTTAAAGACTAAGTAGAACCTACCAGGATCAGGATTTCCCTGGCTTTTGTAAGCAATGAATGCACTATTTGTTCATTTCTAACAACAGCCCAGATCCAAGTGTGTTACTGTTGGCAACAGCATAAACAAAAAAATGAATTTTACTTGGGGAGAATTTCATGCATTCCTTCTCTGCTGGCACATCGGCAGGGGGAGAGGAGCCAGAGAGCAAGCACAGCACAAAACAGTAAGTGGCCCATTTTGGGACAAAGTGACACAGAAAAGGCGCAGTGAGCCCGGGCCGGCCTGTTCTGTTTAGAGCCTGTTGAGGAAGTGGCTGCGGCTCAGCTCGAGGAGAGTGTGAGAGCTTTGTTCTCCTCCAGGCCTCAGCACAGCTTACTAATGCTCCAGCCCACCTCCGAGCTGCAGGAGCTGTCTGTCTGCTGTGTGTTCTGTTAGATGGGCAGGATTTAATATTGGCCATCAATTATGCATTGAGAAACATGGCACTGTGTTCTGCTTTTCATGTCAAGAGCATATCAATTATTGGAGTAATTAGGGCAGGGAGGGCACAGTGGAGGTTATACATTCTGAGAGGGCATGTGTTAGAGGACCATGTGGTGGCTGCCTTTATGTGAAGCATTTACAAATACAAAGAGTACTTTTATTTCCTAGATGATGCAACGTCATTATCAACTGGCAGGACAGCAAAACCAGAATATTTCTCTCTTTTTTTGCAGTAAGAAAGCAGTTCACACCCTAACCTCTTATTCTCACACGCCCAAAAAAGTCATCCTGCATGATAACAGCTGCCACTCTGCAACCAAATTTACCTTATTGGCAGCTTCCACCTTAGCACAGACCGCGTCCATAGCCGCCCTCTCCTCCTGACGCCGGGCCTTCTTCTCCTTTGCTCTGTTGGACTTCCTCTGAAAGCAGGAAATAAGGAAGCGTTGAATGTAGGAATATGTCAAGATGGAAATGCACGTGCAGTACTTCTCATTAAAGCATCATCAGGCCACCTCTCACAGACAGAGTAAATCACTGAATGATCTTTAAGGCTTATATATCATAACTTAACCCTGATGCAGCTGCTCAAAAGTGCTGATCCCCTTCTTAAGAAACAAATATATGAACCAAAGAAACCATATAAGTTCCATCTGGATTCCGCAGCTTTGTCTTTTATTATTAGTAGAGCGGTAAATGGAAACGGTTAAAATGCTTTTTCTGTGTGTGCAGGCCTCATTGTAGAACCTGCATCAACATGACAAACACAGACTTAATGACCCAAGAACACAACAGACCTCTAAACCACAGAACTAGTACAACCAGATGTATCAAAGCAAGACAAGCAAATGAAGGTCAGCCATGCAGAACAGCACGCATCACTAAACAATGAAAAAGAAAATCTTATTACTATTAAAAACATGATCTTACAGTCTATAAAAACAGCAAGATAACAAGAGAGGTAAAAACAAGAATATTCATATTCACATCAGTAGCTTTTATGACCAACACTTGCTGTGTTGCTCAATGCTGTGTGAAATAGTCTTGTGTTTATACTGTATCGCTGATGGTGCATATTGCTGTCAGTGTGGGATTATAGTATTGGAAAATGTCTGTGATACTGATACTCTAATTTAGCCGGATCCTGGCTTCATGTCCACTGCTGGTGTCAGCAATGGTGCAGCTATAATTCACACAAATTACTCTGGCTGCATCAATTCTTTGCAACAGCGAGAACACACACCAACAGCTGCTGCAAATGTGATTCTATAGTAAACCAACACAAATGATTATTAGCCATCTTTAACTATTGACTGCTGTGGTTTGTAGAGAAGGTGAACAGTGAATCACAACAGAGGTGACTTGGCAGGAACACTTCAACACACCTCCGCCAAACACCTTATGTTTCCACCTCTGCCTGTTCTGCTTGTTTGTAAGCAAGATTGAACAAAAACTCCCTGAACGATAACCACGAAACTTGGTGGAAGGAATAGGACCCATTAAATTAAGGTGTGGATCTAGATCTAGAATTTTCTCATAGTGTTTTTTTGACACTTTCACCATTTCCCAGGAATCAGGAAAATAATCCATGGATCTTGATGAAAACAATAGGCATGTTGAGGGGACTAATACATATGAGGGTGTGCATTTTGGTGCAGCTTGATTGAATTTAAGGGGACTGTTGGGACTTGGCAGAGGTATGCGCTCTACTGAGTGCAATTCTAGTTTAAAAGCTTTTCCGCTGGTGAAATAAACCTCCCTGATGACATAATACAGCGTACAAATAATCATGTTGCACGTCAGGATGTTTACAGGAGTAGGACCAACTTACTTGATGAAATTAAAGCCACCCCCTCCAACATTAAAATGAATACACTTTGATGAAATGATACTAAAATAGCAAAGGAGATACTTAGCTATGGAAATGCCATTTATTCAATTTGTGTGACTACTATTCCAGCCATAAACAACAAGCTAATTTGATCACAAGACAAGATCTGGGTCAGGATCTGGGGGCCTCAGCACCAAGTCATTAAAAAAATTAACTTCTTAGATGATCAACTAAGTCTTTTATCAAGAAAACACACTGAACATTAACTGTTTCCACTCTCTCAAATGTGACAATTTGACGCAGTTCTGTTTTACATTATACATAAACCATACGAGTGTTCCAGACTGTTGTTCATACAAAAAAAGGGCCATTTGAAGATGTTACCACATGATCAGACAAGCTTTCTAGATAATGGGAAAGTAATTTCAACTAAATTCCATTACTGTGCCTCGAAGGGTCCATCTATTCACAACATGTTAATCAAGTTCACAGGGACATGTTTACACTCCTAAATGGCTGCATCATGGACAAACAATGGCAAAAGAAAGGGGGGGGGGGGGGGGGGGGGGGGGTGCAGGCAAGTTAGAAAATTAGCTGAATTGCTCCATTAGATCCAGACCTGCACAGAGGAGGCAACAGTTGTGGGAAGGAATGCAGTTGAATTGCCAACTGTAGCTCAGAGCATTAAGTCAGTACCAAGCACAGGGAGGCTGCAGACTGTGCAAACACGTGGATTGGTTTAAGAGGAGTGAAAGTGGCGGATGAAGTCACGTCTGCTTACGGGGACGAGCTAAACTTGTGGGAACTAACCCCCTAGTTAAGGCCCGGGTTAGTGCTGAGTACAATATTAACCCCCACAACCAGCCTGGGTGTGTGTGATAACCAGGCGGGCCAGCACGGCACGGTTAGTAAAAACGATGTACACACACGTAGAGTTGAGTGGTTAGCATCGGTAGCTAGCAAGGCACTCGTCGTGAATGTGGCATTCCGGAGTGGCTAACACAGCTAGCATGCTAACAATGTCACAACACACACCGGTGGGAAGTTAGCTGTGCCCAGCGGAAAGGTCAATGCTGAGAAACAGCCATGTAAAGAGTGTGTGTTAGCCGAGGCTAGCCGCTGCTGCTGGGGTCTGTGTGGAGGTAGCTCCACGGCTAGCCGACACCTTGAGCTACAGCTACATCCATCCACCACGGTCTCTCTTCCTCTCCTTTCCCCTTCCTCCCCCTTTCTTTCTTCATTTCTTCCTCTCCCTCGCCGCCGCACCACCACCAGCCTCCCACTCACTAGAAACCCATTTCATTGTACGTGTGAGCAGAAACAGAAGCAACTCACCCCCATTTTTGGCGCTGTGTCTGCTCGGCTCCCCCAGGAGAAACACGCCTCTATTGTCCCCGCGCTCCGCCGCTGCTGAGTTATTAGTATCGTGGCCACAGAGACGAGGGGGCCACAGTCACATTAATATGACAACGGGAGGTGGTGTGCGCGGCCGATGCTAGCAGGCTAACGCGCCGAGCGGCGGCTGAGGCAGCGGCAGGGGCCGAGGACGAATCTGCCGGGAGGAATAAAAATGAGGATTTTTGACTGTTTTATTTCTCTGTACGCGCGGTTGGCGCCAAACAGCGAGCGGCTGAACACACGGTTTGCTCCTGTGCCCTTTTCTCTCCTCCGCCGCGCCGCGCCGCCTTCACGTGCCGCCCCTCAGCTCAGACTTCTCACAACCCACCGACACCCCCCACGGGCGCATTCAAGGCCGTGACAGCAGTAGCGCTGCTCTCAAACTATGAGGAAAGTCACATACAGTGAGATTCATTTGAGGATTTGTGTCGCTTCTTGTCACGTGGAATCGCTGCAGCTCCATTTAGAGTTACTCTTGTTTTAAATACAGTCAGTAACAGCAACAATACATTTTTTAGTAGGCCAATTCCATTGCTGACCCTTTTCACCCTTGACTCCAGCTCTTACAAACAAACTCTAATTAACTGGTGAATCTCCACCATTACAGATGTCAATGCACCTTCTTTCCCTTTGGAAAAGCAACCTAAAAAATGTAAAGGAATACTGTGTGAAAGTCACACTTTAGGCCCCTGCAGGCATACCATGGCTTCTAGTCATGCATACAGCCGAGCTGAGACACACAGTCAAACATGTCAACTCATCCTCAAGTTGAAGTGTGACTCTGTGTCCTACTGCCTGCATTTTGTCTACCTCTGTCTGGAAACTTGTAAATATGAAACTCTTTTCTGTGCATTCCCCCTCAAATGTGTGAGGGTTACAGCCACATGCATGTTCACACATATACCTATATATCTCTTGCAATGCAGATCTAATATAGAGAGATAGAGAGATACCTAATCCTAACCCCAACCTAACCTGAACATTAACCTTGACCTAACCTTAACTCAAACTTAACCTAACCTTATATTCACCCTAAAATGTAATGATTTGTGTTATGGAGGGAAAATTTCCCACAAAAAAAAAAGACAAATACTATACCCAAATTATAAATTCCATGTGAAAAAGATGGGTGTACACTGTGTGCAGATTTTCTTAGATTATCAAAGTCAAAGAAACTGTGGATCTGAATGAGAGCCAATGAGGCCAACCCAGGCTTCTGCAGAGGTTTCTGCTCCAGGGGGATTAATACAGAGGAATTACAGTGGATGATCTTTCTAGAAGGGCAATATTCCTGAAATGATTCAGCCTCACAATGAACCCTTGTGATCACATATCATATTGTACTGGATTATTGTACGTGGTGCCTTCATTTAAGTCAGGGTTGTGGTCGGTCCAGTCACCTATTTAACGTTTTGAATATTTTGTTTAGTTTAGCTTTTAACAATGCCTCACCTTTTACAAGATCATCAAACGTTCTGTGTTCAAAATGTTAATCTGCAGAGAGAGTAGTAAACTCAGCTTTCGGTTCAATGTAATGGAGTAAAAAGTACAATATTTCCCTCTAAAATGTGGTGGAGTAAAAGTGCAAAGTACATTGTGCTCACCATAGACTGTGCAGCATTTACTTGAGTAAAGTAAAGTAAATGTACTTATGTACCACCATCAGCTCAGAGTATTCATGACAGTGAATGAATTAGACTATTTCATTAACATTTTCCAGCCCTGCGAACATGGACAGTATTTCTCACCAAAACAGAACAGTTGGTGTGAAGCTCAGCACAGTGTTGGGACTACTTCCTGTAAATTCACCATGTTGCTCGTGTCGTCTGTTGATATCATCTGTCATGTGACACCTAATACTAGAACATCAGACCAACAGAGAAAAAAGTTATGGTTCATTGGCAGCGGCGGGATTCGAACCCGCGCCTCCGAGGAGACTGGAGCCTTAATCCAGCGCCTTAGACCGCTCGGCCACGCTACCCCATACCAAACTAGCAACACGCCGATCATCTAATTCTCAATATTCCGACAGCAATTGAATGCGTCACTGCTTTACCACGGATGTAGTATCCTTGTTTGCACAGAGGGCTGATCACAGAATATAATCTGAAGATGGTAACATATAAGAAAGAGTTGGGAGTAACATGTAATATAAAGTTGATTACAAACCCTTAACACATCCAAGCAGTCAAACCCATGTGACACTTCACTATAATCTTTATAAACTTACTGCACTTATTTCATAACCTTTTTTTCCAAATCTTTTACTCTTTGAAGGTCACCCTCTCTCTACTCTAAAATGTGTTAAAACTGAGTTGATGGGATGTAAGACATAATAGTAGTAGTTCATCTACAAGAAAGGTCAAACAGTAGCATTAAGAAGAAGAAGAGGAAGAAGAAACTTTTAGTTCATTGCGTTTTGATTTGTGTTTTTATCTCACATTCATATTGCGATTGACATATGTAATTGACAAATGTCCTTATCCGTGTATGATTCATTTAGTGACTGCTCTCCTGTAACTAGATTGTTACTGATAGGCCTGTAATGATTTGAATAGTCCGCAGTCAGTATGAACATTTATCACACAACAAAACAATAAACATTTTATTACTTAAAAGGCAGATTATTTAAGACAATAGTTGTGTGATATCAGTACCTCTGTGATGCACTGTTTCATATAAGTAAAGATGGTGTCATTTATACATTGTTTGTGGATATGAGTTTGATAACCTACCCCAATGCTTTTGGGAATTAAATCGAACTAAATAATTAGTGGGAGTAAAGGGAAACATTGCAGTAATATATAATGTACCCGGATTTCCATTACTGTAGTGATTCGGGGCAATAAAGATGGTCATTAACCTCAGTGCCATAAACCGCTAGTGCTGGAAAACAAAGCATTAAATGGTGCTTTTTTTTAGATTGGTGCACAAAAACTGAATCTGACTCTGCTCATTGGCGTATAGTACATCACAAAAGTATATTCATTTTTGATCTCAGTAGAAAAATGTGACGGCGTCCAAATGGTTACAATTATTCATCGTCCAGGGAGCAGCTCCAGGATTTGTCTCAGTCTCCACATGACATCATCCTGACTCAAATGCACAAATTACAATAAAAGCAAAGCTGCGTGGATAGATTACTGAAATGACTCAAGGACACAGAGGTCATGTCCTTGGTATGTTTGGGAACACAGGAACCTTTAGTGCATTGTTTTATAATTTTGTAAAGATGGGCTTTTAAAATGATGAAAGTCTTTAGGCCATAAAAATGTAGAAATGCATGAATGAATAGAAATCTAAATTCTCAATCTAAATCTAATCTCATCTTAATTCAGATCAATCTCAGCACATACATCAGAATGCATGATGAATGATGAATGTTATTCATAGAAAAGTTAATTCAACTTTGAGAATATTGAGACTAATAGACAATTTGCAGCTCTCTCTTATATTAGAAAGGAGAAAAAAACAGTGAGTGAAATTTAGCTCATAGAAGTGCCTGACTTGAAGCAGTTAGTAACAGTGACCACTAGATGGCAATATTGAGTATGAAATGACCCATTTTCTATTGCTGCCCTATATTTCTTCCAAATAAATACAATTAAGCTTCAGACAGAATAAATGATGAGATAATACATTCAAAATAGTCATTTATCATAAAGTGAAATGTTTTTCTTTCTTCACCCTTGACTCCAGCTCTTACAAACAAACTCTAATTAACTGGTGAATCTTAAAACACCCCCCCCCACCATTACAGATATCAATGCACCTTCTTTCCTTATGGAAAAGCAACCTCAAAAATGTAAAAGAATACTGTGTGAAAGTCACACTTTAGGTCCCTGCAGGCATATCATGGAACACATGGTGAGAGGAGAACTAAAGGAGAACATGAGCACGACAAGGTCATTGTAGACTGAACACACAGCCGAGGACGTACACCATTTTTTAATTATTTAAATAAACTCAATACAATCTTAAATACAGAGACATAGGTATGACACAATCAATATAGAAACCACACTGAGGATTATCTTCACAACATGTAAAATTATCAAAGAAACTAATAGCACAGGAATATTTTTTAATAACAATGTACACAACTACAATTACATAAATAGCTGCAGATTAATTATCTATCAATCGTCTGATCGTCTCATTGACTCGGCTCAGCTGTTACTTCCACTGTTTGGGAGCTGGGTTGAGCAAAATAACTCTTTAACAGCTCAAAAACATTCTTCTAGTTTGATAATTAATAGCTTTTATAAGAATTTTATGAAAATTGCTTGCAACCATGAATTGATGATATTGCTTCATCAATTCTTCTGACAGTGGTTTCATGCAACCTCACCCATGTTTTCATGGGCTGTGTGTAGCCCCACTCCAATCCTAAATAAGTGTATTTGGATTTCTGTTATTGGAGTTTTATTCAAAAGAGTCTGACAAGGAGGAATCTCTGGGCTCTCACAAAATCATATTTTCATAGACATATGTTGGATGAGAGACTCTTCTTTGTCTGTTGTCTTTCGGTGAACAAAACAACACAAATTTCTTCATATAACCACATTCACTCCATAAAACACAAAAAACACTAAATGTTTATTTTTGCTGCGTATTCACAAGGCTCCATGGTCACATCTATATTGTTTTACCTCTGTTCAAATGTGCAAACACAGTTTTGGTGGAAAAAGGTTTCCACTTCAATTTTTCTTTACATATTGGGGTTTGCTGCAATAAAACCAAAAGAAAATACCAAGGATATGGAACGTTTTTGTTGGTAATGCAGGTATTCATATAATTTTCAAACATACAGCAGTGGGCTCTTGTGTTGTATGACCCCACAACAAAACAAAACAGTTAAATATTACTTAAGAGGTCACTGGCCATGACTGCCAGTTCTTGGTTTAATGGGATATGAGATGGCCACCTTAACAGGCCTACCCACTTTTCCATAATGCAAATAAAGGCCTTGTCTGGGGTGGGGGGGGGGCCTCTTCCTCTCTCCCTCTGCATCTCTCTCACACAACACACACACACACGCACACACTCATGCAGCAGCTCTCCCCAGCACACAGATGGCCCAGTCTCTAAACCCCGCCTACAGTCTTTTGTCTTCAGGGAATCTGTCTCTGGCTGTGGGCAGAAAAAACGATTTATCCCATGTGTCGGTAGGGGGCGCTGCGAGGGAGTTGAGACGGAGGCCCAGATTCTCATTCTCATTCTCTCTCTCTCTCTCTCTCTCTCTCTCTCTCTCTCTCTCTCTCTCTCTCTCTCTCTCTCTCTCTCTCTCTCTCTCTCTCTCTCTCTCTCTCTCTCTCTCTCTCTCTCTCTCTCTCCGTTTCTGCAGCTGAGACACACAGCCAAACATTTCTACTCATCCTCCAGTTGAAGTGTGACTCCTGTCTGCATTTTCTCTTCCTCTGTCTGGAAACGTAAATGTAAATATGAAACTCTTTTCTGTACATTCCCCCTCAAGTGAGTGTGTGTGTGTGTGTGTGTATAATGAAGCGAAAGGTTCCCCCTCCCACCCTCCCCACACACACACACACACACACACACACACACACACACACACACACACACACACACACACACACACACACAGCCACATGCATGCTCACACATATACCTATACATCTCTTGCTTCAGCTCAGCAATGCAGACCAAAAAGAAGATAGATAGATAGATAGATAGATAGATAGATTATAGTGACAAACAGCAGTGAGGAAGAGGAAGGAGACGACAGATGGGGGGGGGGGGGGGGGGGGGGGATGAGGAGGAAAGAACAAGGATGAGGACAAGAGAAGGGAGAGATGAAGAAGGAGGGAGAGGGCCTAGGAGGAGAGATGCAGAGAAGGGGAAAGAGGGAATCAACAGATGCAGTGAGGAAAGAACCAGAGGAGAATGGTGGATGAGGGATGAGGCATCGCTCCACACAGAGAGCCCTGCAGCACAGAAATGCACAACACAGAGCGGACGTCATCGCCACACGCTCTGGTTGTTCTGCCGTGATGAGAAGTCGCACAGTGTTATCTACATTCGGCACCTCTGCAATAATTGGAGATGATTTATGGCTGACAACTTTCCTATCTAATTGGCAAAGTATGAACCAAATCTGCATGAATTCCACTAAAAACCAAGACATAATCGAATTATTCTGGATTAAAGTGGCTTCATTTTGTGGTTTAATTCCTTTTCATTGATTTTTATGTTCCAATAAAGACGTGCTGGGTTATATCGTAGAATATCAGATCAAATAAATCAAACATACTAATATTAAGGTTGTTTTGTGCACTGCTAACAGCTGGACCTGAGATGACAATATTGTATACAATGAAACTTTAATGTGGATACTGATTAATAATGATGATGATGACTCCGATTAGATTTTAGTGACCTTTCAACAAAAAGTCCATTAATGACAAATTACAAATTACATTAATGACAAACGATTGGATTTCCATGATATTTGGACTAAATAGCCCATTCATGATCCCCAGAAGATAAACCATGATGTTTTTGTTGACTTTACATCACAGCACAGTGAGGAAACTTTAGGATCTAGCTCGCAGATTGAGCTAAATTGTGATGCCCCTCCACCTTTGCACACCCTGTGAACCTTAGTTCTTCCCTCAGAGCAAATTTGCAAAACAGGTCATATCTCATCCCATAAGCTAACTTGCAGATTGCTATGGGGTTTGTTGGATACGTTCATGCTGCCAAATGGACAAATATTTGAACACTGTAGCTTCTTGGGAGAACAAGCCAGATTTTAGATTTTTGAAGTGTAAACCATTTAACTGTCCACAGTATATGCACTAAATACAAATGATCTCTTTTTTTTTATTTGGTAAACCCAAATCAACATACGTCACCAGTTCATTCCAATAGCAAATGGTACAATATGGGTACCAATGCACAAAAAACAAATATATATTCTGTGGAGTTCAAAGAGCAATTTCAGACATTTTGTTTATTTTGTCCTGCTATGAGCAGCTGTTCCATTTGCTTTGTGCAATGGATTGTGGGAAATTTGTGTGTATAAATAGAAGGTACAAAAATCTGGTTTCTTTTAGTACTCATGAATATTTTTTGGAGTGGTTTTTTTACTTTTCCAGCTTGAACACACCACAGACTCAAAACATGCATAGAAATAATGAGTAGTATGGAAACAGGAAAGTCCACTCCATTGTGCAGTTTTGGGAAACGCAGCCACAATTGATATCTCCAGAACTCAGAATACCACAATGGATTGTGGGTAAAAACAAACATTATGATTTCAGGTACATTTTCCTTAAAGATTATAGGCCTTGAGACCTTAGATACATACATTTGGCAAAAAGGGCTCAGGTCTATTATGCAGGAATTCCTCCTCTGTGGTGCATGATGCTACAGGCATCTTCCAATGAGTGAGCACTGACAGATACACAAATCAAATTAAGTTTTACAGGTAATATGTTCAATTTAGGTCCTAAATGACAACAATGAATCATATATTGTGCTATACGGTGCAACGTCTTTGAAATCAGTATGAAAAAATCATAAAATAATGAATTTGCAAAGGCAAAGTATTGAAATACAAGACATTTCAACATGCACCATGGTATTACAACTATGAATGCATCAGGAGGAGTTCATTCTATCACATCTCATTCTGGAGCATGCATCTCCTGAGATAACAGAGAAAGTCAGAGACTTCACAGGGGGGAGGGATGGAGGGATGGGAGTCAGGGTGAGGTGTAAAGGGAAGAAATGAGGGGAGTTGTTTGGAGATGTGGAGGGAAATGGGGGGAAGTGAGGGAGGTAGACAGCAGAAGAGTGAGAGGAGCAGACAGACAGCCGAGAAGAAAGGAATGAGACAGGTAGGGAGAGAGAGAAGGGGGGAGGATGAGAGGGGGTGAAGAAAGAAGTGAAAACAAGAGTGAGCTGAGGGGAGAGTGGGAGGGACGCTGAGTTCTGAAAGATCGAAGAGACGCCGAGTGCAAAGAGGAGGGATGGGAGGAGAGAGAGGGATGGAGTGACGAATGGAGAGGAGGACAGAGGAGGAGGAGGAGGAGGAGGAGGAGGAGGAGAAGGGAGGACTGAGGGAGGAAGAGGAAGAGAGGTGATGAGGGGAGGAGGGAGGAGGGGAGCAGTTGTTCATTAGTGAGGAAGTGTGAGGGACTGGAGGACTGAGCAGGAGGAGAGACAGTGGAATGGTGAGTTTCATGGACACTGACTAATGAGAGGAGAGGGAAGGAGAGGGGAGGGTAGGAGGCAAGGGAGGGAGGGAGGAGGTGGCAGGGATGAAAATGAGACTGGAGGGGGGAGGAAGAGGAAGAGGTAGGAGGGAGGAAGAGTGGAGGTGAACGGAGCGAAACTGCTTTACTGTGTCACCGTAGGGGGAGAGAATGGGGGAGGGGTAGGGAAGAATTTGCACGTACGCACACGCACACACACACTGTTGAAATCGAAGGCACTGTGTGAGAGAGAGAGACAGGAAGGAGGAAGATGAGGAGTGAGGAAGGAGATGAAGGAGGAAGAGGAGGAAGAGGAGGAATGAGGAAGGAGATGAAGGAGGAAGGAGGAGGAAGGGAGAACACGAGAGAGGAGTCATCACTGGGAAAGAGGAAGTGAGGAGGGGGGTGTAGAAGAGCAGGGGACAGAGGGGTGAGAGATATCAAGGAGTGGAGAGGAAAGAAGAGGAGGCACAGCAAATGGATAGAGAGAAAGAGGAGAATAGAGAGGAGGTAAAAGAATGAAACAAATCAGAGACAGAGAAGAGAGAGGGAAGAAATGGGGGAGGAGGAGAATTGTGGGAGATATTCAGGAGGTGGAAAGGAGGAAGAGGAGGGAGAAAGTACTGGTGGAGGGAAAGATGGATGAGCAGGAGGCGAATGGAGGAGGTGCAAAAAGAAGTGTGGAGAGGAGAAAAAAAGGTGGATGACAAATAGGAGTGATCACAGAGGAGATGGAGATGAGGTGGGGAAAAGGGGAGAAGTGGGATGACAAAGAGGAGGTGGAGGGAGAGAGGAGGTGGTGATGAGAAAGTAGTGAGAGAGAGAGAGAGAGAGAGAGAGAGAGAGAGAGCATGTAATAGGCTGTTACATGTCAGCAGCAGGCACTTGTGAACCATGATAGTGTGTGTGTGTGTTCCTGTACTTACTATGTGTGAGGACATTTTTAAGCATAGACCCTACAGAGTGAAGAGATTTTTGAAAGTGAAGACATTTCCACTGGTCCTCACTTTTTCAAAGGGTTGTTTGAGGGTTAAGGCTTGGTTTTAGGGTTTGGGTTAGAATTAGGTTTAGGGATTTAGTTTGGATGGTTAAGGTTAGAGTAAGGGGCTATAGGGAATGTATTATGTCAACGAGTGTCCTCACTGAGATACAAACATGTGTGTGTGTGTGTGTGTGTGTGTGTGTGTGTGTGTGTGTGAGAGAGAGGCGTCGTATTGTGCTTATTGCCAGCATCAGGTGAGAAATCCTGCTTCGACTGAAACACTCCCCATTCTGCACGCGCACACACACACACACACACACACACACTATTCCACCTGTGCTCGTACACATATACATTGCTGCACACATAAGCACACACACACACAGAGGGCGATAGAGAGAGAGAGAGAGAGAGAGAGAGAGAGAGAGAGAGAGCAGAACTCCATGATTTTTGAATTGTTCGACATGTTAAATAAAACATAAATAAAAAAGTACATTGAGGCTGTTTTTCTGAGTCATCGTCAGGTCAGGGGGTGAAGTCACACGCCTGCTCTTGGGGACACGTGCACTATCATACGCGTGCACACATGTGCGCACGCACACACTCGGTTGAATCGCCCCCCTCCTCCACCGTGCATACATCAGTGCAAGTCTGGACAGCCTGTCTCAGCACAGAGATGCACAGCTGACGAATCCCTCCGCCGACACACTGGCAAGTAGTCCCTAATTTATGGGATTTTGATAGATGGCAGATTAAGAGACTATAACTGATAAATAACTGTTTATATTGCAGATAAATATAAAGATTTACACTAGATCAACTCTGATTAATAATCAAAAGGCAAACCAGCCGGAAAGAAATTTAAAGTCAGATTTGTTTTAAACTAGGCTTTAATTAAGATGAGCTGGTAAAATGCCCTCTTACGCGTCAAATAAGATGCTCAGCGATCAAACTAGAAAACAGGAGTGGACTACAGTTAATAGTTTTGCGGGACTATTTCTCGTCAATCCAAACGGCTGGTTGGTTGGGAGAGGCGAACGCATCCGGGCGGACGTCCACCTCACTTTTCTCCGGGTGTTGTCCGCCTCCCCCGGCACTCACACTCACACACACACACACACACTCACTCGCGGCTGCTTCCATGTCTCCGCGCTCGCTCACTTCATTGTACTGACCGTGTGCATCAATTAAGCAGGAATTAAGCCGTTTCGGGGCTCCGCGGGTCGCTCGCAGCACTTCCAGGGGCCACTGCTCGCCGCGGACGGAGCCGCAGAGAAGTTTTGAGTGCGGGGGAAAGCGGAGGGAAGCGGAACGCAGGTACGGTGCCACTGTTATCTCCCCACTTCCAACTATTAACGTTACTCATGTAGCCCCGCAAGCTAGCCTGCTAACGCTAGCATCCCAACTAGGTTTGACTTCAGCCTGCACTTTGGTGAGAGGGAGGAGGAGGAGGAGGAGGAGCGGGCGGGGAAGAAGAAGAAGAAGAAATTTCGCCTGTTTTTATTTCTTCTTTTATTATTGTTCAACCGCCAGAAATGACTCCATGGAGCAGTTAGCACCTAAATGTCCCGGAACGCACCGACAAGTATAGTTAGAATAACCCGGAGAGCGAGTTTTTTCTCCACACCAGCAGCAGCAGACAGTAGCGTCAGTAGCGTCAGTAGTAGTAGTAACAGCAACGTAAGCGTGGGGGAAAACAAAAGGACTTCAAAGTGTGACACAGATAACTGCTCAGCAAAGCTTCGAGAATATCGATTTAGTCAGAAAACGTGGGCTCAGATGAAACCCCGGCTCTGAACTCATCGCCTCAAATGTTTAATATTGAACGATCGTTTTTAATATACAGCCATTGTTATATAAAAGGATGCTTAGAGAGTAGTAATATTAGAGTAATATTACAATTTTCCATGTGCCAAGTAAAAATGCTACCACAAGTCACTCTAAACTTAATCCTGAGACCCACGAGTATATTATTAGTCCCTTTAAGGTTATTTTATAGATAATATTTAAAGGTATGAGTTAAAAATTATGCATCAAATAGGAAAGGTGTATTAGATTACCAATTTACACATGTAAAATGTATTAAAAATTATGAATATATGACATTAAACTCATTAGACTTTGTTTGCAGTATTGATTATTTTTGTGTATCATACCATATGTATATATTGTGACAAGTGACAAAAAGTAATCCATATGCTATATATGCCATATGCTATTGTGAAAAATCGATTACAAAACACAAGTGGTTGGTTGAGCAACACTTATACTTATACAACAAATAGCTCCTGCCTCGCCAGATTAGCTCTCGTGTATTTTATAGTATTAGTCCGTATAGCTCATAAAAGTTGATTGTTGTGGCGGAGATCGAGGCTACCGTCCGCCGCAGTGTTCGAGGCTCCCTATACGAAAACTCTTCCTGAGAAAGTTACTTCAGCTTCTGACTCATTTGTAGCTGATACACCAGACTTCAACACGCATCGACGTTCTGTAGATTTAAACGAGGTGAGATGCGTTCGTGAAGTTGTGGTTATTTCACCCCAAGTGAAGTTAGAGGAGGGCAGCTGTCGTAGTTGCGGGGGCCACCGGGAGCAGCGATCAGACAAAGACCCCCAGAGAGGCTCAGACACTTGTATTGTCTACTCGGAGTTTGGTAGATGTGGTTTAATCTCTCCGGGCTGTAAACGATTTGGCCCCCGTTCCCCCATCCAGCAGCGAACGCGTTTTTAATATGTCGGATTGAAACCGTCGGTCCCCGCTTTGTTTCGATCCGGGCGCATTTCAAGTTAGCAAACTGCAGATGAGGTTGCTGATGTGCCGACGAGGGACAAGAGCAGTTTTTAGGAAACTGAATTTGGTGATTATTACAACCCGATCTGCCTCATATCCGGTCGATATCTTGTATTTGTGGTCACCTGTGTACGCGGAAGGAGTTCGAGTGTGTTCCTACTTTCCACCGTGCGGAGCTGTGTCCTCAACTGACCGTCTAGTCTTTTGTGTAACGGTGGCACTGACTGGTCCGGAGATAAAGAGAGAGAGAGGAAGAAACGAGGCTGGGCCACAATAACATACAAGTGACTGTGGGTGATAGCAGAGCCCCCTTCATGCTTGATGTCTCTCGTGTTGTCCATGACACGTTGTTCCCATGTCCTTAGTCAGACGCTGCCACTTGTCACTAGTTTGGAGCATTAGTTGGCTTTTGTGTGTGGATGTGTGTTTCCAAGCCTTTCCCTGGCCCCATGTTCCTGAAATGGAGATAATTGCCATGTATGTATATGATGGTTTGTGTTGCAGGCTGTGCTTTGACTGTGGCGTGAGTTTTGTGATACATACATGTGTTCATGTTGGGGCACTGGAAAAGATCCCAGTCTAAAAATAAGACATCACATTTAGACATGTTAATAGTGTTACTTAATATGCATGGGCCTGTTCAGTATAGGTCATGTCAGGACAAGGCAGCAACACTCTGTCTTTTTTTATGACCATTTTCTTTTTAGATTGATCTGATATTTTTTCCCTCCAGTATCAGTTTGTCTAAATGTCCGGCAATAGCAAAAATGCCCTTTGTCCCTTCCCGATACCGATTACGATACCTGGACCGTATCAGTTTATAGGGAACACCGATCCAGTACCGGTTTATTTAAAAAATAACTTGTAGAATGTATTTTAACAGCTGTATGCTTCTGACCCCGTATGGAACTGATGATTGCTATTATTGTTTTTTGTAGTACTTCTTTTAGTATCTATTTTGATAGTCATTGCTCAAGATTTACACAACAATTATTTCCTGTAAATCGCTCGAAACTGAAGTCTTGCATCTGGTTCTTGCATTGTGGGACTTTCCAGCTTGTAATATTACCAAATTGCTGGGATTTTAGCTAGCTCTGGCTAACCATGGCCATGTCATAGCATCTTTATCACCATACTGGCCAACTCAACTGGTGCAGGTGCAAGGTCAATGTGAATTTAGATTTGAGAGACACCAGGTTATAAGGTGACGCTGAGAGCTAGCAGGTGATAATGAGGGTCTGATTTGAGCTTAGTGTGTGAATGAGTTCATTAGTGTACTGGATGTGTTTGGAAAATAAACTTAGAATAAACAAGGGAATAATGGGAAAACTTCCAAGGTATCAGCATAAGATGTTGTTCTACTTAAAAAAAAGAAGTGAATTAGGTATTTTTTGAAATAAGATTTTAAATGAAAACACATCGCAGCCAACTCGTAAAAAAAAATTAACTAATAGATTGATATACGTGTGTAAGGGGTGCAATTCTATATTTAGGGTTTGTGTGTTTTTTTTGTACAGCTATGCCCTCAGTGATGGAGCGCTCGGGGTCCGGGGTCCTGTCCAGGAGCAGAGCCAAGACTGTAACCAACGGCAACAGCCTACCACACTCTGAGGAAGAGAGCAGCGATGAAGAGCATGCTCATGGTAGGCACACACGTTAAAATTAAATATTTTACTGACATCTGAGTTCCTTAAGTTAAGAATTGTTTCAACATGTAGCTACTTCATATCTGTGCATGTGACTCTAACCTGAAGCATGCACCCAGTGTTCTTATATGCAGACATTACCATTGCACAGATACACGATGGCAGCTGTTCGGTTGCATGTGTTGCATTGCTGCAGTGCTTCATAAGGCCCTGCACACTGCTTTCTCTCCTCTGTGGTACCCTCCTGCTCTCCTCCACCCCCTTCCCACACTCCTCCATCCTTGTCATCCTCTGCCCACATGCATCTTTCCTTCCTCCGTTCACTCCTTCACCCACTGACTCTCTGATGATCTTTCATTGTGTAACCATTCTCTCACCGTGCACACGGACAAGGGACACATTTTTAGACCAAGCACAGCAGTACAAGTGGAATAGTTAGGGATGGCTCTAAAGACACTTGACTATCAAGATTATTGCAACCACTACATTCATCCTCCTCCTTCTCCTCTCTTCTTCAGTCTTAACATCATCTCCTCCTCTTCCTAATCAATGTGTCTCATTTCTTTCTCAATATTTCTTTCTCAGGCAGCGTCTCCTATTCGGCCTCCTCCTTCCTTCCATCAATTCTTCTTTCTTCTTTTCTGTTCCCCTTCCTGCCTCTCCCCACCCATTTCTTACCATCTACTCCAGTTTCTATCATCTCCTTCTCCTCCCTTCCTGTCCACTGTCCCTGTGGAAACAGTAATCTGTCTCTTCCTCCTCTCGCTCTGCTTCCCTGCTCTTCTCTTCATTCCTTGGCTTCCAGCCTCTCTCTCCCCATCTCTTCTACAGCATTTTTTGCTCGCTTCACAGCAGCACTGATTACTTAATGTCTGCCATCACATTGTCACTCTCTCCTTTTTATATCCCCTTCAACTGTTTGGATTTCTATAGATGCCATATGGATGAAGATGTTATCATGATGAAAATGCCACAGGTCGAGATAAAATGGAGTGAAAATTTTGTATCATGATTACAGTGACCTAAATGATCATGGTTATCTGTATTATTGAGGTCAAATGTGCTGCAATTACTTAGTTTACTTTAAACTTTAAAAGTACTGATATACAAACTGAAATAACTTCAGAGTTTTGTATTTGAATAATATATTTATGTCAATAACATTTTAATTATTTATCAACGTGTTCCATCGAGTGCAGACATTGATCCCAATTGTCAGGGTCAGGTCAAAATATCAACATTTGTTAAATGCATTTAATTTGGTGACAGTGGATGCTGACATTCGCTAGCTATGTCCAGAGCGCTAGCAGCTCTCCTGGTGTTGCAGCCCGGCTCCATCCGCCTTGTTTTTAAAACACAAAACAAATGAACATAGCTTGCTGGGCCTGCGTCTTGGAGACTTGCTAACTTTGGGTCGATGCTGTATCAACCAAATCACCACGTTAATTACGGTGATTAAAGACTAAATGGTGCAACTAACGATCAGGAATTTTAACACAGTATACTGTGAAACCAGCAACCGTTTGATACTTATCATGATAAATGACAGCAACTAACTACATGCTGCGACACGTGACTGTGATGTAATTTAAATTGTTGATTTAAAAGAAGTCTCTATTTGTGGAGGTTATCAGTCACATGTTTTCCTGCTTTGACCTGGAAATGTTTGCAAGGGGTGAACTGCCTAACAAGAGGAGCATTGTTTGCACTGTTTTTTAAATGAATTACATATCCTCAGGGTTTCCCCACAAGGTTTATAGCACCTTACTTGAAGTAAATAATGCCTCTGTTAAAATATTACAGCATTTTTATGAAACAAGTAATCAAGCAGCACTACTTTACACAGCAAAGGCCACATATTTTTACGGTCATCTAATAAGTATTTACATAAAAAACAACACGAGTTGCGTCAGGATCTGCCTGATTCCTCTCAATAAAAAATCACTTTAGTTGGCAGCAATTCCCAACTCTGCTTACCCTGATCCCATAAAATAAAAGGCATAAAAGTCATCAAAGGCTTTTTGGCTATATTGTTGTAATTCACCAGTTTCTCTCACCAGACATTAAAGGTTTCCTTGTGAACCTCTGGTGCTTCATTTGCTAAAATGGAACTTTATTCCATCTATTTGATTATTTTTTTGAGAAACCTTGTACCCATCCCATTTAAAAGCAGTGTAATTCAACTGTACACGTATCAAGCTGATGCAGTATTTTGTCAATGAGGAAAGGTAACCTTGGTGTAACTCCAGTTCTGAGTTCGTATGCAGTCCTCTAACGAACTTTGATTATCCCGAGGCAGAGCCTTGATAGAGCAAACCCGTTAGAAGGCTTAGCACATAATACAATAGAAGATGTTTATCATCCTCTGTGTTTGCTGTGTCTTGTGTCACCCTGTCGGTGACTCCTTCTGTCTCCTCTGTTATCGTCTTTTAATCCTGTCGATCCAGCTCTACTACTTCTAGGGAAATGTCTGCCTTGTTACTGGAATCCTTGTCCCCCAATCCTCTTCTCCATCTTTCTCTGTCTCTCTCTAAAATACTGTCTCTCTCCACAGACAGTATGATCAGAGTGGGAGGAGACTACCAGGCTCAGATCCCAGAGTTCAAACCAGGTGAGCTGGCACAGAGCAAAGGTTTGGCGAAAGGGAGGTGACACATGGAGATATAAAGAGGCAGATGAATAGAGAGAGGCAGGAAATTGAGGTTTTTAAGGGGCATAGAGGTGAGCAGAGGACATTGAAATGGAGGAGAGAGGAGAATGCAGATGATGAGACAGATCAAGGTCAAATGACCAGAGTTAATGTGGGAATTCAGGAAAATGGAGAGATGGAAAGATAACTTTTGGAAAATGTCTAAAGTAAGGTGCTTCTTTTCCAAAAAATAGTCAGTTTTTCAGATGAAACTGAAATCTTAAAAGCTATAAAATGTGTCTTTGCTGAGTAAATAAAAGGGTTTGTTCTGCAGTAAAAACTGAAATGGACCTCAGATATTTTCTTCTGTCGCTACTGTACAATGAATGTTTTTTCTGTTCTTTTCATTAAGTATTACCCCCCTCCATTTAGTTCAAATGAAGATGGAGCTGAAGAAGTAGTCTTAACCTAAAAGAAGAAAGCTGATGAAAGTTAAAGTAAATATAATGTCTGAGGGGAGAGAGAGAGATCTATGGATTTAAAAGATATTAAAAGGTGTAGGAGAAGTGTAACCTCCATGTGTGGATGTAATGTCTGAAAATGTGTTGTTTTGTTTTCATCACTAGACAGTCCAACCCGCTACAATGAGAAGGACCAGAGGAGCATGTTGGTGTGGTGTCCCAACAGTCTGCTCTCCGATGCCATGTGTAAGCTACGCGCATGCATACACACACATGCATACACACACACACACACGCATACACACACACACACACACACACACACACACACACACACACACACACACACACACACACCAAACGTACCTTACATTCACTACAACTTGACCTTCAGTTAGGTAGCTAGTCCTGACTAGAGAATAGTAATTAAAACTTTCAATCCATCTGTCTCTCAATGTGCTTTAGCTTGGTCTCTTCACCTCCATCTTTCTTCTCTTCCTCATTTGTATTCATTCCCTCAATCCTTTTTGTTTGCTTTATATTCATTATTTACTCCTTTGCTCCTTTCTTTATCTTCCTGTTTTTTTAACCATCCCTAGCTGGTTTTCCTTTCCAACTCTCCACAGCATACTTTTGTGCTTTTTGCCTTTCTCCTCTTTTTTCCTGCTCTCTATCTATTCATTCATCTTTCTCACCTCCTTTTAAACCAATTTTCTCTTTATTCTAGTGGATGAGTACATCCTGATGGCTAAAGAAAAACATGGATACAACATGGAGCAGGTAAGATTAGTCTTTCCTATTTTCCCTAAAAACATTTGTGTTTCCTCTACATTTTACAACTTAAATTATATTCCTGTTGCCTCTGTATCTTGTCCCTCTACTAAAACTAACCTCTCCCCAAATCTTTTGGCTTTCCCTCTGCGTTCCACCAGGCCCTGGGCATGTTGCTGTGGCACAAACACGACGTGGAGCGCTCACTGGCCGACCTCGCCAACTTCACCCCCTTCCCGGACGAGTGGACATTGGAGGATAAAGTGCTGTTCGAACAGGCCTTCAGCTTCCACGGCAAGAGCTTCCACCGCATCCAGCAGATGGTGAGAGACTGGGAGAATAACACACCCCGGCAGTATATCTAGTACTGTAATTTTCATCAATTCATCAACGGGCTGTTTGTGTGTAGCTGCCAGACAAGCTGATCTCCAGCTTGGTAAAGTACTACTACAGCTGGAAGAAGACCAGGACCAGGACCTCAGTGATGGACCGACAGGCCAGGAGGCTGGTCAGCAAGAGAGAGAAAGAAGACAGGTATGAGAATCCATGAAAGTTTAATGATCCCCCTGGAGGAAACTGAGCGTGTTGGCTGAGGAGAGAGAGAGAAGAAGGAAATGATGAATGAATATATATTAGAGGAAGGAAACAAAGTTCTCTCAGACACAAGTTACCTGAGAGCTAACATTTCCAAAACTGCTTTGTTGAATGACACTTGATAAGCATGTTAACCTGAGGAAACAAGAGAATAATTTATATAGATGAGATCCTTGGATATTATTTTCAGTTTTGGTTTAATTTCTCTGTTTACTTTTTGTGTTGCAGTAATGATGAGTTGGAGGAAGGAGACCCCGGCAGTGACAGTGACTTTGAGATTAACAACAAGAAAGAGGTAAAGGAAAAATGTCAAGTCATGACTTTCACGAGTCACCCTTTTTTTTATTGCTGGTTTTTATTTTGTGATTTCTTTGTCCACAAAGGCAGTGAAACAGACCCCCAGCGCTAGCTCTGAGAAGCCCACCCCCAGTCGCTCTGGGCCGATAAAGAAGGAGAATATCGGGGCCCAGTATCGCCACCACCCACTCCGAGCCCGCCGCAGGCCACCGAAAGGCATGTACCTGGAGCAGGGAGACATCATGTCCCTTTCAGCCTCTCAAGATGCCGGGGTGCTGTCTGTACGACAGCTGGACACGACGCTGGTGTCACTGAAGAGACAAGTATGTATAGCTGCTTTCAGACATGCACTGAACTCCAGATAATCCCCTGAAATCATCTGGAGGGGCTGTATGTGATCAGGCAAATGTCCAAGTGAATTGCTACGGACATTCTCCAGAGTTTTTCCTGCCAGCCCCAACTAAAATGTCACGATATTGTACGAATTAGCTCTTGTGAGAATACAGCAGGAGATCTTTTGCAGGATTCACCACGAGTGAACAGTTGCTAACGTTTCCAACACGTTATAGATAAAAAAAAAAATACAAGAATACAAATACATCAGAATGAAAGAGGCGCCATACATGTAGAAGAAACAGACAAAGATATGAACCTAGAAAGACAATGATATTTGAGAGCTTTTGGTGATAAGGGTCGACGCTTGTGTTGATGTGCTGTTAACAAACCTAATTAATCAGCACACAAAAAGTCGGTGAAGGGTTGTTTAGTTACAATAATTAAACAAAAAAATAGCTCAACAACCAGATCAGGGTTGAAAAAGCTGGTGGAAACATAACCAAAAAAAGTATATTCTATCACTATTGACATTTTAAAATCACAGCTACTTGCTTTGTTTGAGCAGCGAAAGTTGTGAGTTACTGCATGTTAAAAGTAAAAGAAGTTTCTTTGTATCTACTCAGAGCTACAGATTTTTGTTTCATGGCATCCGCGCTCCCAATTATCTTACATTGTATTCTCTCATTTTCCCCCCCCTCTTTCAGGTTCAGTCCATTAAACAGAACAACAGTAGCTTGAAGCAGAGTCTTAATGCAGGTGTTGATGTGTTCCGAGCGGCTGAGGTAAATCTTTTTTTCCACTCCTGCCTCTCTTCATTTTCTTCCCTTTACATCCCTCATCTATCTCTGCTTTGATTTTTGTTTCCTGACTCTAATGACTTTACTCAGCTCGTCCCTCTCCTCCTCATTTATTCATTCTGCCCTTCCCCAATTCCCTCCAGATATAATTTCACCCCTTGCGGGACTGAGATTAGTCTTAATCTGCTCTTTGCTCTCATGCTGTCATTTTTACCTCTTTCTCCTCATCGTTCTTACCACCTACTGTACCCCTGTCATGCTCTAATCTCTCTCCTCTCTCCCTTTCTCAGCCTACCCCGAAGATGAACTCTCGTTGGACCACAGAGGAGCAGCTCCTGGCTGTGCAGGGTGAGTAAAGGCTGCAGCATCATCATCCTCGTCCTCCTGTAGAGTCACCTCAAAGAGCCTAGACTGCATGTGTTGGTACTGCATGACCAAACAGTACGTCTCCTTATGACTCTGCTGCAGTCTTGGTTTATTTAAATGGTTCATTTGTGTCACTCAAATGATCCTTGTGAACATACGTACTTCACACTGTCCACTTGTGATCAGATCTATCAGGATGGATGTCAATACCAGGTCTCACAAGGGCCTATGTAGTTTTATTAACACGTTTTTTGGCCAGAACAAAAAAATGTATTAGTTAATTATGACAAATCTTTCAGAGAACAAGGTAAAATGATGAAGTGACGACATTTCATCACATCAGGCTGCGATTCTGTTTAATGTATGTCTCCTTAATGCTACACTCATGATGAAGTGATGCAGCTGAAATACACATGAGCTCCTGGGATACAGGTTCCCTGTGTAATGAAACTAAATTAGAGCTTTGGGGAAATGTGAAGCTTCTTCTGTCGACAGCACTTTGTTGATTAGAGACACACAGTTGATCTACAGAGGGGAGTCCAGTGAGGGAAACTCAGAGGTATTAAGAGGAGGAATCATGGCTAATGAGTGTGGGTGCTGTTTGTTGCTATGGACACAGTTCTGCTTGTCACGGCACCCAATGACAAAATGAATAAGATAAGTTCTGAATGGCCGATGTAGGATCAGCTGCATTTACTGGAAATTATTACCTGATGTGCAAACACATTAAATGAAATTATATTATTTTACCTGACATCCCTGATCAGAACAAGGATCTTTATTCAGAAGACTGAAGGACATAAATGACATAAGTATAAATAAATATATAAATAAATGATTAAATACATAAATAAATGGAAAAAATAATTACTATTTACAGTGAAAAAGGCTATTCCTGTATTTCTACATTTATTTCTGTATTCCAATATTTATTTATTTATTTATACTGATGTCCTTTACAGAAGGCAACATGGCAGGTAAATTTAAATTATAAGATACACAGATGCAAAAACTGCTGATATTCCTTGAGAGAACACGTTGGTAAGATGTAACGGAGGATGAAATCTATCTTGCTCCTGGGGTCAGCAGTTTGCAGGAGGGCTGCGTCTTTTCTAAATGAAAACTTGCAGTTTGGGCAGCGTTTAAATAATTCATAAGAGTAAACAGTAACTCACTCCGAAAACATGAAGGTCAAATTTCCCCATTATTACCAACAGACAATTAAGATCGGACCAGTGTGAAAAGCACTGGGTTAACGTAGGAGTTACAGGAGATTCCTGCCTGTAGTGCTAATTCACAAGTCAGGCAAAACTCAAGGTTAATACAGTGTTTGGAAGAGAAATCTCCCCACTTTCCCTTTGCAGCTGCTGTCAATGCACCTTGGAGCATTGGATCCACAGCTACTGCAGCTGTGCAGCATTAACAGCAGGAGAGAGAGTGAAAGATCTGAATGTGTGTAACGACGTGAGGGCGAAGCAGGTCAGGCCTGTAAAAGAGCAGGTGCACTCAGTCAGCCGACCTCAGCTGAAGGTCAACAGAAAACACACGCATCAACAAGCCAGCTCACTCTACATCCACTCGTCCCTGCGTTTCCTCTCACACACACACACACACACTGCAGCCGTTTCTGCAGCATTTTAAGGCCAATGAAGTGCCTGTAAGTGACGCATAGAGACGACATGAACCTGATGGGTTTTTTCTCTCTCCGTTTCCAGCTATCCGTCGTTATGGTAAAGACTTTGCAGCCATTGCAGAGGTGATAGGAACCAAGACGCCAGCTCAGGTGAGCATCCTCTTCCACTTCTCATCTCTTGTTCTGACCTCAGTCTAACTTTGCGCTCTCAGCGAGCTGCCTATCAGCTTTTCATCTCTTCTGCAATTACCCCCTCATCCCTGCGTCTAGATTAGCATGTGTCTTTTATGGGATGAGTATAATCTCCGTTATCCCTCCTCTAATTTGTCCATTGTCGGCCTCTGTGTCCTTGAACATGGCACAACTTTCTGTCGTACGCCATTTCTTCTCAAACACGTCTTTCTCATTGGGTTCAGGTGAGTTCGTTCTTCGTGAGCTACCGGCGCAGGTTCAACCTGGACGAGGTGCTGAGGGAGTGGGCAGCCGAGCAGGTGGCCACCAGCCGCGACCAGAGGGACCCCAGGAGGAGCGGCGAGGAGATCACGGCAGCTACAGACGGAGGTGCAGAGGAGGACGAGGTGAGGCCTGTCAGAAGTCACACGTGATGTTAGACATGATGTTCTCTTGCCTTGTTTTCGCAAAACTTCTCTCCAACTGTCCCCCTTATCTCACTTCATCTTGTCTTTGCTAATTGTCCTCCACCTCCGTCTCCTCCCTCCCCTCAGGTCAAAATGGAGGACTTTCCCTCAGATGCTGCCGACAGCTCCTCTCCCCCTTCCTCCACCCAGACTCCGTCATCTTTCTCCCAGCCTCCACCGCTGCTGCGTCCCGCGCCTCCATCGGCTCCCCCAAGCCTCCTCCGTCAGCCGCCTCCTCTTCAGACTCGCCCACTGCAGAACCGAGCGCCTCACAACCACCCGCCACCTCCACTCATCCGTCCCGCGGTGACCTCCTCCTCCTCAGGGAGCTCCAGCCTCAGGGCTTCTCCACCCAGCTCCTCCTCCTCCTCCAGCACTGCAGCGGGGCAGCTGCCTCCGTCACTGGTCGGGCTCAAAGTGGAGCAGTCCAACTCGCACTGATGACGCAGACACACACACACACACACACACACACACACAACAGTAGGAGTAGAAGCACACAGACACACACACACACTAGCATGCAGACAAACCCATTTCTCTCTCTTTTCTCAAAGAAAATTCCTTCTACTTGTAACTGCAACGTTCCCAGCCGTTGTCTCTGGGAACATGACACGTCACATGTTCAATCAAACATTCTCGGGTCCCTAAGGTGACGTCTCAGTTCTTAAAAAAACGTGGCAGGAAGAGAGTGAGGGGCCCAGCAACAAAGTCCACTGCATTGGTGATCTGAGGCCCCTTCACTGTACTGACACACACCTACCTCCAGACCATTGTTCTCTAGTGTAACACACACACACACGCATGCACACACACCTCCTTGAACAAAAACAAGACAAAGACACTGGATCATCAAGCTGTTGAAGCCATGACCACAGCGAGCAAACCCACCTGCCCATCTCCATGGCAACTGTTGAACATCTGGATTGCGGAGGAGTGTGGTTGAACATGCACACACATGCGTATATATAAATATATACACTGTAGGTTCCACTAGGCAGGTATCAAGTCATCCAAACAGCCTTCAGGAAAAACAAAAGATAAATAAAAGAGGGAAAGAAAAAAAGAGGATGAAGAGTTTCTCACATCTGAGCCAAACCTTCTCCTGAGAGGTCGTGTAAATTAGAAACTCATTTTGATGGTGTGGATAGTTATGCCTTTTTTTCCTTTCGTGCTTTAAAACTCGGACCCTCACAGGAGCGAGGAGGTACGTCGTCAAAGAACCCGAGCGTCGTCCTGAGAGCTTAGTCGCTTTTCGTCGTGGAAATTCTGAATCGGGCAAAAAAGACAAACCGAGATCTCTCCTCTCATAGCCATGTATTACTAGTATTAACTGGAGTGATGTTTTCCTGTTTCTTTGACTAGACTTGAGCTCTAGATAGGCAGTCAGTGACTGTAAGTAGTTTAGCTAGTGCATACTTTATTATTATGATGATAATTATTGACTGAGCACGAAGGAGAAGAAGAGTCTGGACTGTGTCGGTCATTTCAACCAGACGTGTTGCCACAGATCTTCTTCACCAGTCCAGTGTTGGAGGTTAACACTGGTCGCTGTGACGAGCAGCAGAATCAAACATGAGCTTCTGTGTAACACGCCTGCTCTCACTGACTCTTCATTCCTGGGATGTTATTCAAGAAGAAGGAAATGTTCTGCCAAAGTCCTGTTATTGCTTTAAAAGCACATCGTCCCTCAGTGTTTGCTCAAGTCTCCAGACACTTCAAGATGTCGTCTCACTCCTACACCTTAGACATGAGCGGGTGACGATATTGTAAATCAGTTTCCTGCGGAGAGTTGCCTCTATGTCTTCAGGATTGACGCTAACGCCAGCAGACGGCTAACTTAAAGGAAGTTGGTTGACAGCGAGACTGGTTCTAACTAGAGGTTAACATCTGTCTAACTGTAAATAAGGGCATGGTCACACACATGCAAATATATCAGCGGTAAACCTTCTCCCATTTACTTGTTATCTGTGGGAGCGAGGGGGTGAATATAACAACTCTGACCCCTGGTGTTTGTTTTACATTTACATGTGACTGGGCCCTGAAGCTGTGATTAACACATTTGTTTGTTTTGTAACAATAACCCTGACAAATTGACCTATACACTTCAACAGATTCATTAAATTAAGTACGACATGTTTCATATTGTGTTTTGTAGGAATCGATAGCAAGTGTTTGCTTCCCTCCAGTCTTACTGCTGCCTGCTGGTTGGAGCCTCAGCTGATGTACAGACATGAGTGTTAAGTTTTCTCTCTGCGAGTTGGCCATTAACGTCCATGTATTCCTGTAGGTTCAGGTTTAATCCAAAATATCACTGGCTGCTTGCGATGACTCAGTTGAGTGTTTTGTTGTCAAGGTAAATTCCAAAAGTTTTTTTTTCTTTTCAAAGATGCGCAGACGGCTCGGTCAAGTCGTCTGAGTGCAGTTGTTTAAGTCAACTTTCTCTCTGGTGCTTTTATTAAAGTCCTGACCTGTCTGGGCTCAGAGGGAGGAGGCCCCGGGGGGGTCAAAGGGCACGTGGAAGGAGTTTATTGCGGTAACGTGAAAATCGTTTTGGACGACAAACTGTCCCGGAAACGCTGCGTTTGTGCCACAGTGCAGGATGTCTGGCATCTCTAGAAAACAAGTGAACGGCATTTCTCCTTCAGTTCTTTCTCCTGCTGAATCTCCCCTCATATTCCAGTTGCCTGTTGTATCACCGCCTTCTTAAGCAGATCTGTGTTCAGTGCTGCTGCTGCTTCCACAGTCTCACATCGCTGCAGCCTCTTTGTCAGCAGAGGCCTCCAGGGGGCAGCGAAGCAGCTCATCACCACACTTTAGCTTTAAAGCGTCTTTTCACTTTGCTCTGAGTCGTTCTTCTTCCCGTTGTTCCTTTGTTTGCAAAACTGCTTGTGTGTACTGTACGTGAGAAGCTGTTTACATTGTGGAAACTGAACTACTTGTGTTTGACAGATTTTTTTTTTTTTTTTTATAGAATAAAGAAATGACCAAACAATACTTTGCTTTTTTCTCTTCATTGTTTAAAATGACTGACTAAGTGCCAGGGATGTCATCTTAGCCTAATTCACACCTACAGGCGTTCAGCGTGCTCCTGCAGCGAGAGAGCGACACATCATCTGTTCCCAAAAACCATCTGTCGGCTCCCAACAGGTTCGGCCACCTGCAGCTTCCACTTTCCCACATGGTCTGAACTGTCTCCTTTATCTTTTAGTAGAAACAACTGAAAAATCTGCACCAGGCAAAACAGGCAGCTGCTCTGAAACACCTCAGCTTCAATGGGGTTCAGGTTATTAACTGCACCATTGTGAGTGTTGAATATGTTCTGTGTTAAATTAAAGTTACCAAGTGGTCCACACCTAGATACGAGTTGTGATATTCTATCTTCAGTGTTAATAACTAACCATTCTCATTACTGATCAATCTGCAGATTAGTTTCTCGACTAATTAAATTCAAAGCAATATAATTCAAGTTCGTCCGAACACTGCATTAACCCCCGAAGAATATATCACACCTAGAAGAAACCTAAAGGCAGCAAATCTTCATATTGAATCCATAATCCAAAAATGACTGCTGCACATATTGTACACAACAAAGACCAATCGAGAACACAACTTGTATATTTATCTTTCTGTTGCACATTAAAAAAGCAGCTATACATAGTACTTCTATTCTTGTTCGTACTATTACTTACATCTTTCCCCTTGCGTTGCTACTTCTCCTTGTGCTGCTGTGAATTTCCTCGACAGAGGATCAATCATATTTGAAGAAACATTTTGTGGGACAGTGAAGTGTCCGCTGTTCTCCGGCATAATTAACGCTGACAGTCACATTTCCTACACCACCCAGGTACCTGTAACAGCTGGAAGTCGATCAGACGTGTGTCAGTCTGAAATGTGGAAAGAAATGTTGCCTGAATAGATACCATTAGTAAAAGAATAAGTTACACACCTTCATTTCCAGACACTTCAACATTTGCACAGAAAACTGTCAAATTATTTATTTCTTCCTCACAACGCCCCCTTGTGTCAAAATGAGGCACGAGCTGATACAGAGGCCAAATATTTCAACCTTCATCTTTTTACTGAATCGAAGACAAACATCTTGGTTTGAGAGCTGGTTGAACATGACGCTGTGGTCGACATGGATCAACTCCAGATCCATTTAGCAGCTGTTCTGGAGCTTTCAGTCAGAACACATGATGCTCATCTGATCAAAAACATAAATGGGCTGCGTTTGTTTAAAGTCACGTTCACACACACACACATTTCTATAGGCTGTGCTTTTCTTTCCATCACACACTGCCGGCACATGGAGACAATTTCAGGTTCAATATCTTGCACAAGGACACTTTGAGATGCTGGGATCGAACCACCGGCAATCTGGTTAGTGGACGACCCGTTCTACCTCCTGTACAGAAGGCAAGATTACGCAAACAACACAGAAGGGATTTCTATGAAACTTGGAAGGATGCAGTAAGCGTCAGGAAAAAAAAAAAAGACATTGGGAGAAAGGCGGGTTTTTTTCTAGATTTTTTTGTTGACTCAAAATAACAAACGGATATCAGTTTAAAAAGTCGGACATTTCGAGGACAGATCTCTGTGAGTGTGTCCAACTTTGACACAGTGGGGAGAGACGGTCACGTAGCTTCACATAACGAATTTCAGACCCCAAACTATTATTATATCATTGTTTTTATTACTATCATTGTAATTTTTCATCATTTTGTCTTTGCACAAAAAAAACAAACAAACAAATAATACATTTTTCAGGAGTTGATCACCCCTCCCAGCCCCCGAAAACCCACCACTACAGTTACAGTTTGCTCAAAAAACACATTTAAAATCAATGTAAATTACAGCAATGTAAAACGAAACAAAAAAAAAAAAAAGGTAAAATAAAATCAACCCTGAAAGAGATAATATAACAGCAACAGCCAGAATAATAATTAGAATCCAATACCCAGCACCTTAATACAATGATCAACTTTTTAAAAAGAAAAATTTGACGTATTAAAAACTGAAAGAAAAACAAAAAAATAAACGACAGTGTGTCATTGTGATAGAAAGAAAGAAAGAAAAGTGTTAAGTTAGGTGCGACCAGCTGACGGGACTCAGCCTTGTCCCCCTTCTCGAACCCCCGCTCACGTGTGTGTGTTTTGTTCTGCTTCGACAAACTATTGTGGAAGAAGTGACTTCTATTGGTTTGTGTGGGTTGTTGTTGAGCGAATGTGTGCTTCAATGTGAGAAACATCGTTCCTGCTTTACAGGATCGACAACGCTATAAAAAAAGATAACTGACAAAGTAAATAAAATTGTAAAAAATGGCCGAAATGAAGAAAAAAAAAAAATGAGCGAACAGTAGTCGTCACCACCTTCATCATCATCGCCGCCGTTAAATACATCGATAACTCCTGCGCTTTGTGTTTATTCCCATACATTACGAGCTGTGTGTGTGTGTGTCTGTGTGTTAAAGGTGCATTACACCGAAAAGGCAGCAATGATATGATCTGACACAACCAGTCCACCCCCCCACCCTCCCCCCAAAGAAATCTTAATCTGTACAAACCCCAAAAATTTAAACGACACAAAAATATATTATCAAATTAAAAGTTGAAGAAAAAAGATAATTCACCATTTGTTGTAGTTTCTTTTAGTTTTTTTTTCTTCTTCTTTCTTTCCAGTGATAATTAAACTCACACACACACGCGTTCTGCTTTGTTACATACTCCGATGACGCCTTTTTGTTTGTGTGTTTGCTCTTTGGGAATATGTGTAGCTGAGAGGAGGGTGATGTCGAGGTGGGGAGGAAAACAAAAAGAAAAGGGGGGAGGGACAATGTGTTGGCTCAGGGTTGACATTCTGGATATGAAGGCGTGATGCCAACCAATGTGATACCAACATAAAACATAAAAAAAAAGAAGAATATAACAGTTTCATCATCATTCCAACGTTTATGTGCTGACGTATGCAACGAAAACAAAACCCCAACTTTTAATTCTTCAAAGAAAGGCAACGTAAAATCCAACGTAAAACCCCCCCCCCCAACGAAGTGTCCTTCCCTCCCCAGGTGCCGATACGCCCCCTTTTCCAGTGCACAACTCTTTTTAAAAAGCCATAAATTTAAAATAAAAAAAAGGTACGGGGCGTAAAAAGTCGCAGCCCCGCGCTATAGATGGTGACAAATAAGTCGAACTGGCCTCCTCGGACTCGATGGTGGCGGAGAAATAAACAAAGCAAATAAGGAAATGAGGAAGAGACAGGAAGTGATGAGGTGAAAAGATGGATGTGTTTGTGCCGAGTTCGGTTTTAGTCAGAGGGAGAGAGTGAAGGTGAAGAGGTGTGAGTGAGTGTGTGTGTGTGTGAAGGGAGAAGGTGGAGGGTGGAGAGCGTCCGTTAGCCGACAACAGCAGAGTTTGTCCATCCAATATCCAACTGTAGGTGTGTGCGTAGGTGTGTGCGTGTGTGTGTGTGTGTGGGCTTCAGTCCTAGCTCGATTGGAGTCTGTTCGGTTTTGGACGACATCACCACGAATTCAATCAGAAACTCCTTTTTGAGTTTTCCAGCATAATAAGGCTCCAAACGTCCCGTCGATCACTCCGAGATCCAGAGAGAGAGTAGATTTCCCTCAGCGTTCCTCCGCTCGTCTCCGTCTGTCCTCCAACCAACCCGTCCCCGCCCCCCCTCGCCCACCCAGCAGAACCGTGCAGAGAAACGGAATAAATAGCAGGAAGAAGTGACAGGAGCGGTCAAAGTGTGACTCCTTAAAAAAAACAGAGAGCAGATCGAACATGCAGAAGAAGAGTGGAACGTCTAAGTAGAACGTGACCAAAACTTAACAAAAAAAACAAAAGAAAAACAGCAGGGAGAGAGAAGACCTCGGTCTGTAAGTACTTCACGACTCAGAGGAAATCAGCTCAGAGTTCCTGATCGCAGGGCCTCGAGAACGCAAGGAACAAAACTTCTAGAAAAGAAATGTTTTTCTAGTCTCAGAGAACCAATAGCCCTACGTCAGACCTGTCTCCATGACAATCGTGTTGTTTTTAAAGTGATCCCACCCTTTAGCTTACGCCCTGACTTCCGCAGCGCTCCCTAACACACCTACAGCACCACCTTCATCCTCGCCATCCCCCACCCTCCCACCTCCACCCTTTAATCTCCCCTCGCTGCTCCGCCGCGCTCACAGTTTGAGCTCGTTGGCGATCTTTGAGGCAATGTTCTTGAAGGCGATGGACGTGCCCGAGATCCGCTTGAAGCGCACGCCGTTGAGGGAGAGCCGCGGCAGCTTGCACACCTCCATCTCCCACTGGACGAAGTCGTCGCGTGCCGGGTTGCCCGAGACGCACAGCAGCATGTATCGCTCGCGCAGCTCGTACTCGCAGCTGTTGGAGTCCAGCACCTTGCGGATCTCACGCATCATCTCCATGGGCTCCATGGATGACGTGGTTTTCATGGACCAGGTGAAGCGCAACGAGCGGGGCTTGGCCGGGTCCTTCTGGATGCCGATGGCCGGAGGGGTGCCGGTGCCACCTGCAGAGGAGGATGGGGGGGGGGGGTGAAAGATGAGCAATCAAGAGGAAGAATGGACGGAGGGAAGGAGAGATAATTGCAGAGTAATTCACAAGTGGTGATTAAGGCCAGGAATAGAAGACAAGTTAAAGGAGAACACACGTGACAAGAGACAGGAGGGAAACATGATGGAAGAGAGACGAGGGGAAAGAGGAGAGGAAGAATTGAAGAAGATTACAAAGTGTGTGGGAAAAAACGGGAAGAATATAGAATAGAACATGGGAAAGTTCTCAGGTCGTGACCGAAACACTGAACGAAGCCATGACAGATGAAATGATTTAAACGACACTCAAGTCGTTCAGTATCACTCTCCTTCGTTTATTGTGTCAGACGGCGACGAAACTCTACGCACCGGTGTTACCAGATCCTGGCGAGGAGTTGTTCTCATCGTTGTTGGTAGAGGTGGAGAGAACGCCACCGGACGTCTTTTCCGACTTGTCCACCGTGCTGCTCAGCATGGACCTGGATGAAGGGATGGGCGGGTGGAGACAGAGGAAGGATGGGTCAAAAGGGAGATGAGAGAGGAGTGTGGGAAGAGAGAAAAGAGAGAAGAAGACATGAGCAAAGAGAGAAGAGGAGGAAAAGTGTGAGAATTATTGTTTTAAAAGGCAAGACAAAAAGAGGGGGGCGGAGAGGAAGGATTGAAAGATGATGAGGTGTAAATGAATGAAGACAAAAAGCAAAACAATTAAAGTACCCCTGTGTGTGTTTGTGTCTCTCAGACCACAAAGATGTGCGTGTGTTTACGTCTTGAGTGTGTGTGAGAGATATTTCATGTGTACTTGCACACAAACACACATTTGGGTACTTGGACTCTGATTTCCCCTCACACACACAAACAATCTCACCACCATGCAGGTCAACCTCCACACCAAGTTTCCGGGATGCTCCCATTCACTGCTAATCTCCCCTGATTGGTTAAGCAGTTACCACCATCACCAACTGATTATAGAGGACACCCCAGCTTGCCGCCGCCCCCCCCCACTCTCCCAGCCATTCACAACAAGCTCAAAAGATCATCTACTGATTGGCTCCAGTCTACTGATTGGCAGGCAGTGGTAGGGGGGGGGGAGCCTGGGGGGGGGGTTTTGGTTTTTCGGGCTGTTCTGTATCTCACCTGCTCCCCTCATCCCGACCCTCTCCCTCATACGGACTCCTCGAGAAAAATCAACACAAGTTTAGTCGTTTGTTTTTTTGAAGGCCCACAGGCCAACATCTGGTTGACAGAGTAAAATCAGCCGGCTGCACACGGCGCCCGCTGCTCGCCATGCCTGACTCCATGTTCCAAACCCCCCACTTAGAAAAACAACAACCTTGATGCCAAGTGTCCAATTCGATGCCAGCTATGTCACAGGCGGGAGAGTCACCTGAGGATGTCACAGCCCACAATGCATTGCTGTGGTCCTGATGCCATGTATAGGTATATATCAGAGATGAATGGCCGTCTACCTCATCCATGCAACAGTTACAGCTGCCAGTTATTGGTGTAAATGTTTATAGCAAATAATCTCCATTACTCTCAGAACTAGTTTATGTGGAGAACGTGTACAACCAGCTCCAGGACGGATCAGAAGAAGGTGATGGATGGAACTGAAACGAGTGTGAATGGACTCAATGGAGAAAAAAACAACCTAAACTGAAATGGAACCAGTTTGGTGCAGTTACAAATATAAGTTCTGAAAAGAATGAGAGGATTCTTTTTAGAGCAGAATTGAAGTGCTACAACAGAATGGAATGGCTTGGAATAGAATGGGATGAATCCTAACGAAAATGGGACATTGTCAACAAAATGTGAAATGGAACATTTTGAACTGGGATGGAATGGTTTGGAACAGAATGGTCGGCATGGTGAGGGCGGGTCCTGTGGCTAAAGCACTGTGTTAATAACTATATTAGTAACAGTGGACACACATACACACTGGCTGTTTATAACACATACACACTGGCTGTTTATAACACATACACACTGGCTGTTTATAACACACACAAACACACACTCCCTGAAAACCTAACCAACATTATTTTAACAATACTTGAACTGCAGCCTGTAAAACGCACACGTAACACAGACACAAATATTCTCTCTCATCCCAGCAGACATGACACACAGACAAAGTGCAGGGAGACAAGCACACAACAACAAAGACGCACAAAGACAACAGCAGGACACATGCAGACAGTGTATGGAAAGTGACAAACACACACACATGACAAATTTAAACAGGTCATGGTCCTAAATTCATTATGTTGAGGAAGAAATGTATCATTCCTGTTTTGCCCCATTAAAAACAAAACAAAACAAAACCAAAAACATTATGAAAATACCCCCTGCAACAGAAACATGGTTAAAAACAGCACATGGGAAATGACGTGGAGAAGTGGAAACAAATGATGAAAACGCTTAGATAAATAAAACAAAAAAATAAAGGCAAATAATTTGTGCAATTTTGCATGCCCAGTGATGAGTAGGCTAAATGTGAAGGGATGCAAAATGGCACTGAATTCCAAGGAAAAACGACTATTTGATCCACTGCGTTTAATAAAAATGTGTAACTAGAATCTCTTCTTATAATAACAGCTCAATAAAATGTTTGTCCCATATTTATAAATCAACTATCAATTAATTATTCCTACATACATACAAATACTGAAGGTAACAGAACACGGAATTCAAATAATATTACATCTTCCAACCACCCGGTGGAGCAATGGTCCAGATTAATAAGGAAATTGCTCCACCTGCTGGTAAAAAGAAGCTAGCACACTGTGTGTGTGTGTGTGTGTGTGTGTGTGTGTGTGTGTGTGTGTGTGTGTGTGTGTGTGTGTGTGTGTTTGTGACACAAGGTTAAGAAATGTGTGTTCAGCTTGTACATGGTGTAAAATGTGTCAACGAGTGGTTAACATTTGCATACAGTGCAAATATCTACATGGAAGTGACTGTGTGTGGGTTTATGCAAATGTAGGGTGTGTCAGTGCAAATATATGTGTGTGTGTGTGTTCACAGCGTTAAGATCTTTTCCAGCAAGAATAGGTCAAAGCCATCCAGTTCTGTTGCTGCTGCTGCTGCTGTTGTTAGAGAGCCAGTGCCACAGTGAGAAACAGAGCAACAAAAGAAAGAAACGGAAGAGAGAAAGAAACGAGTGCAGCCTCCAGAAAAAAAAAAAAAGAGTGTAGCCTGAGAAACACTGCAGCCCCGTCCCTCCTGGGTCCTCTCCTCCTCTCTACTTCCATCCATCCATAAATACCAACAACAGTCAGGGACGTATTATTATTTTGACACTACACGCTGCCTTCCCAGGGGGATATTTCACAATATAAAAAAATATAAAAAGGAACAACTTCTGTCTTTTCGGCCGAGGAAATTTTATTTGTTGTGACCAGACTGATGATGAGAGCAGAAAGGTGAGATGGGTGATGGTTTGGTAGATGTTAGCAGGAATATCTGTTTGCAACGCAAAACACTTCTCCTATCCATGAGCTTCTTTAAGAAATTAAAAAATATATATAGGAGTTTGGTGAGTGGGATAACAATTGTTATTTGATTATTACCTGAACAATTTTTAAAGGTTTGGACACAGCTCTCTATTGGGCTGAACAGAAGGATATTACCTGCATGTGAATCTAGGAAAAGCAAAGGGTTAAGAGCAGGAAGGGACAAGTTTTGATCTATTGCACAATTACAACTCGACCTGAATCTGTGGCGCTATGGGGGGGATGGATACACACACACTCTACCCGCCAAAAAAAATGGGGGTGATTGAGGGATGAGGAAGAGGATGGTGGGACGATGGAGGGACGAGGAGGAAGAGGTATTATTGTGCTGCGTGATGATGGAGTGAGTGAGTTCAATGCGTGAGTGGGTGAGAGGGGTAGTTAGTAAATAATAATAATAAAATAAAAATAGGCCAAAACACGGCACTCAAAACCAGAGGGCTCAAAAAAAAAAATAGGGCCAACCACAGAAAAAAATAGGAGAAATGATGAGGCTCAAGGCAAAAAAAAAAGAAGGTTTCAACAAAAAAGCTGCACAAAACACCAAAAGGGGAGGAAATATATAAATATATATGTAAAATATATATATGAGGAGAAAATACGTATATATCAAGGGGTTATATTTAACGTTTGGGATGTTGCCTACCTTCTCGGAAACCTGAACGAGAGATTTCTACAAAAACAAAAGAGGGATAAAGAAAGAAAGAGAAAAAAAAACAATGTATGTATAAAAACGTATATATATTTGTGACGTTCCTGTAAAAAGACAAGCTGACCTCTGAGACTTTTAAATTAAAGCCCAACATCAACCAGGCTCCGTTGGGATTGAAACAGCAAGCAACATTAAAAATGAACAACAAAAAAAAGAAAGAGAGTCAGTGTTGCTGGAGTCAACCTCCAGACTCCATGTGTTTCAATTATTAGTGTGAATGTGTGAATATTATTAAAAGCACAGCAGAACATCTTAGGGGGATTTAATTGGCTCTGTGGGAAAATTCCATTATGAGCCCACTCCCACCCGTCTGAACACAGTCACCCCCCCCTCACTCCCAACATGAAATCAAGCGCTCCTCCACACACAGAGCGCTCCTGGGCGATCCTGAAAAGAAGTGTTTGTGAGGGGGAAAGTTTAAACGTGATTAAAAAAAACGACAAAAAAAAGAAAAAAAGACAGAGACCCAGCACTTCTACACAGACAAAGACACATTTCAAATGAGAAAGCACAGATTTAAGCAACAACTTAATCCTTAACGCACTTTGAGAAACATAATCTACTTCTACACACACACACACACACACACACACACACACACACACACACACACACACACACACACACACACACACACACACACACACACACACACACACACACACACACACACACACACACACACACACACTCTCGCAAACACACAACATGTAGTTGCAGTGCAGAGAACCATCACTCTCCAGACCGAGGGAAAAAGTGCAGCAGGGAGGTTATATGATATGTTAATAAAACACACAGCTTCAGCGGATACTTGTGTGTGTGCATGTGTGTGTGTGTGTGTGGTCAAACTGTACAGATGCAACACAATCTCTCTGTCTCCACCACCTCTAAGACCAGCATGCCAAGTTGAGTGTGTATGTGTGTGTGTATCCGTTAGTGTGTTTGTGTGCGCATGCATGTGTCAAGGTGTCCCCACTAGCGGTATTTATAGTTGAGGGAAAAGTGATATCTCCGGTGTAACCATGGATACTGCCGCCACAGAGCTACAGTATCTCTGAGTGGGAGGCCTGGAGAGTGGCTGTGCTTGTACCTCCGCCTCTTCCACACACACACACACACACACGCACAAACTCAACACCAACACCCACGCATGCATGCAGGCATTGATCATGCTCGACTCCTGTTTAAATCGAGTTTCATCATCAATACAAAAATAAAAACAACGTCCTTATTCTCGCTAACGTTACAACACGAGTTCCTCCAGTGCTGGTTGGTGACACAGGAGTGAAGACGTGACTCTCAACCTTAACTACTCTCTCGGCCTTTCATCCTTTCATTGATCACTGGGACATAGTTCCTTCCTGCCACCTTTAAACCCTCACTTCCTGTCACTTCCCATCACTTCCACCCCTCCTTCATTCCGACTGATACTCCTCACTGCTCCTCTTCTCCATATCTTTCTCATTCTGATTACACATTATTCAAGTCAATCACTGCTAATTATTGACTAAATGAATGATATAATACATTTTCTTTGGCTTTGTAAAATGACATAATTCCCCACTTCCCTTTGTATGAATCTGCTGAAACCTTGTCTCATCTGTAATAAATTATACTTTAGTAGGAGTGCGATGTGATTTAAAGGATAAGGCAGGTGATGATTTATAGTTTTATCTATCTACTAATTCCAGAAATCTCTATCTGTATGTGGAAAGCATATCTCGTTAACCGTTCACCTTATCGGCCTCACACTTGACACATGTATTGTTAAGGGCTCAAGGAAGTGCTGTGTCGAATTTGGTGCGTTCAATATTAATAGGCTTTAAATAAACAGGCAACCAGCCCTCTGTAGCATCAGTGACTGGGACTCATCAACCTAAGTGACGTTTTTTTAACATAACACATACATTTTTATTTATGTTGTACATCTCATTCCTCTGTGTCTCAGATCTCCAGTGTTGTCCATAAAATATTAAAAACACCTCAATGAGCCATATATTTGCTCTGGGTGACGTGTTCCTTTTTTACACGGTCACTGTGGTTTGTCTTGTCGTATATAGCACATACGTACATTACATTCTGCTGCTGTACATTCTCACTAAAGCACCAATTCATCTGCAGCTAAAAACACTCTCCCAGAATGCACTGCTTCCTCCTGTTTGAGTAATGTCTGCAACTACATTTCCCAGCTGTTGGACTGTTGAATGGAGCAGAGTCATGGCTAATGTGAACACCTGGGCATGTCCTACTGTGAAAAACTCCTATCCATCTATCTATCTATCTATCTATATATCCTGCAAAATTATCTAATATCATTAGTCACTGTAAAGACTTGGTTGGTATGAGAGCAGTAACTGCTGCAACCTGCACCAGAGGAGTAAGATGAGAACTGGGCCAGACATGAAACCAAAACCAAAATTACTCCTCACATTGCCGCAGCTCCAGACAAAATTATAGAGATGACACAGCTGTTCCCTTGCTCTCCCTTTCTACTCCCTGCAGTTACAGATCAGCACGACTTAAGTGTTAGGGATGAGACTGGATCAGCCCCCCTGTACAGAAATACTGTGATGACACGGATATACAGAACAACATTCCTGAGAGGAAGTGAAACGACTTGTAAGTTAAACCTAGTCATTTTCTGCTCCGACGTGAAACCTCAATACTCAAACTGTACTTAAGCTACAAAGCAGCTGGATAATAAATAGAACAGTCGCAAACAACTGTTTTCAATTTACAAAAATACAAACTATCTTCTTCTGCCATCATTTCCCCTTTACTTACTTCCTTTCTCTTTGCATATTGTGTAACCACAAAGTATAATCTGAACTATTCACCCATCCCATTCTCCCATGCTTGTGCCTCTGTTTCTGTCACTCACCTGCGTACAAACTTGGATGTGAACTTGCTGAAAATCCCAGTGGCACCATGTGCCCTTCGTGCCTGGCTGTTGCCGTGTGACAGCGACGGGGATGCGGGCCCGCCTGGGTAGGCGGAGCCCTGCTGGTCCCGGGCACCCCGCTGCTGGCCAGCGTGGAACGTGCTGCGGATGCCCACCCCCCTGGAGAAGTTGGTGCGGTCCGACACAGCAGCGCTGCTGATGTTGTGGGCAGACGGGGAGGCACCGGGCGCCCGCTGCGGTGGAGCACTATGTAGGAGAGTGGGGAAAAAGAGAGAGGAAGGAGGAATATGGCAGGAGGGAGGGGGGGATGATGAAGCAAAGTTGATAGAGAGGAGCGTGTGGAAGAGCCGTGAGGTGGATGTGGAGAGGAGGAAAGGTGTGAAAAAAGATTGGAGGGATGACGGTGTGATGGAAAAATAGAGGCAGAGAAGAGGAGGTGCAAATTAATAAGAAATCGGTGTGACCGAAGAGGAGAGAAAGCAAGAAAGAAAGACAGTATGAAAGAGGAGGGGTGGGGAGGATAGAATGAAAAGGGAAGGAACATAGTGAGGTGTAGGAGATGATGCAAGAGGAGAGAAGTAGAAAGAAAGGCATAAAAGAGGGGAAGGGGTGAAGGAGAAGAACACTGTTAGACAGAGAGAAGAAAATTACTTCTTCAGTGCTACTTACCTCTGTGGAAGGTGTGTCAACTGAGTCTGTTCAACATCTGCTCACCATCATGTTTATCAGAAAATCCCTAAAATGTGCTAAATCAATAATTACGTCACATCAGGTCAGTGACACACGCGTAGAGATGCACACTTAAAGGGATAGTTCTCAGAAAAATGAAAATTCACTCATCTACTCAACAAAAACAAAACACTTCTGGAGTCTCAGGCGTAAACAGAGAAGTCAATTGTGACCTCTACTTCAGATGTAATAAAACAGAAAAAACACAACATGCCTCCATGCTGCTCGTGTGGTGTCAACCAAGTGTCCGCAGGCCCCGACATTCAAATTCTACTGAAAACTGTGTCATTTACACCATGTTTAACCTAAATGACACTGAGTAAACACTGTTTACCCTTGAAACGTTCCAAAAGTGTTTCGTGGACTCAAATACTTCACCCGCTCCTCCATCGGCATAGTGGTGAGTAGATAATCAGTGAATTTTCATTTTTCTGTGAACTATCCATTTAATCCTCTTTACCTTTTGCCGAAGGGATCCCTCTCTTTCTCTTACACATATTTTATTCAGCTAAAATTTAGCTTTTGCTTTAAAAAACGACCAGACGGCAATCGCAACACAGGTTTCACAGCGATTCACTGTAGAGGGCTGGAGAGGACTACAGGACATGCATGGCAATACAAAAGTTGCAGGATGTATTTACCCTGAGGGTTTTCAACGTCATCATCGCAGGATGAAGTTTAATAGAGAAACTGTTTATACAAAATTTAAGCAGGCAGAAAAATAACTGAGTTAAGTGTATTCATAGAAATATTTTGTCTGTCTTTTTCTTAAATCTCAAAGGTGGTTTATCAGACAATTAAAAAACAATTATGGCTTTTATTAAGGTGCGTAAGGGAAATTTTAAAAAATGTGTCTCGTATCAAAGATGATACAGATGAGTAAAAAATGCCGTTATTCATCGGGCAAAAACAATGGTCCTGTGCAGACCTCTAACACACACAAGAAAAAAAACAGCATCACTTTAGCTTCTGTGATGAACAGATTAAGCAAAACTTCTTTCAGTGCCGACTATGCTTATGTTTTCCAGATACACAGACAGACACGCATGCACACACACACACACACACACGTCTCTTCTATGAATACAGAGGAAAGAAAGGCTGGATCGTGCTTATTAGTGGGAATCAATGACGTAGTTATGAAGATGTCTGTTGATTAAGAGTAAATACATTACACTAAGAGGAAGTTTTCAACACATGAAAATATTTTCCTTGTGACTTACAGATTTAAGGTGAATAGCAGTGACGGACTAAGTTTCTGAAGCAGGCTTGTTATACCATGTTTTATGAGGTGGATGCTAATGTGTCTTAGAGGAACGACTCATTTTCATGCTCGGCACACTTGATTTGCCTTTAATAGATTGCACCTCTAGTTTATACAAATGTGCCTATACCAGGTGCCTGTGAACAGCAACACCTTAGACTGTATATGAAGACGGACAACTTGATAGGTCCCCAAAGGTGAAGCCCAATAATTTTGATTATAATTTTGGCTGCAGTATAGGTCTCGGTGTCTGAATCCTTTCATATGAAATACAGCCAAACTTCTATGTAGCAACGGATTTCGGTACCCAATCCTCACAATTGCTCAAGCATGTGTATTGGCAGAACCTCGATACCATGGCTCCATCCCTGATCCATCGATAATGCGCAGCCTCTGACTCCAGATGATAGATGCACATAATTGCAGCAGTCTTATCCTGGATATTCCAGTAGGAAGTGGAAACATGCCGTCCATCTTTATATACAATGTATGCACGTCACATGCTTCATGACAGCACTTGAACACTGGCGCTTTAAAATGGAAATTCATAAGAAGTGAATTTAAGAAGTTTTTCAGAAGGGTATCTGGGGACAGCTGGATAAAACAGGAATGAGTGGGACTTGAGGACACAGACTGTGTTCTGAGAAAAGGTGCCCAAATCCTCACTCGGGGGTACAGTCTAAGTGTTGGGGCGGTATCTTCTCTCCAGCGTTCCCAACCAGGTTCTGAACAGCCCAAGCTCACTGCTGAGCCGACGCATGCAACAGAACGAGACTTCAACATACAGCCAGAGGGCCACCTTGACATTTGCTCTGCTGAAATTTTAACCTAACATTTGGGGGTTGTTTTATTTTTTCCACTAGACAACTGTCACAAAAGGTTGTGGGGGTCTCTGTGTGAGCAAGTGGCAGATCAGCTCAGCCTCAGACAGTATTTAACGTAGAGGTAGAGCTGAGGAACATATCCAAAGAACCCCAGTATTGTGACAGATGGCTGGCAGGAGAAGAAAAAAAAAAAATAGGACTGAAAATATCAAAGTAGCCCATCAAACAGATACCGTCAAGCGGGTGAGCAAGCTAACAGAGCAACACACCAACACACCATAACCACACAGACGACCAACAAGATAATCTGTTAGTTAATTTCACTCATCCAACCAGATTTGTCACAGCTTAATTAACGCTTAATAAATAAAGACAGGGTTTTCCCCGGCAAATTCATAGCTGAGGTGGATTCATACATGTAGAGACAACTTAATAAAAAAACAGAGGCTGTGAGAACCTTAAATGTAGCTCTACTTAACACAGGAGTGAAATTTAAATCTACCAGCCAGCGAAAAAACCCCAGTCAACAGACACAACACGTCATATGACCAAATGAAGGACAATTATCCACACAGGGCGTGCAACTGTTTAAATATAGTTTCACACAAACATCAACACAACACAACACATTTTGCCTGATTCTTCCCAGAGCATCTGCACTTAAATAAAGTTACAACAGCAAAACTGTTCATATCGTGCCCCTGACGGCCTGGTGGCTTATATGCTAAGATCACCAAAGATATTTTCTTTAATAATAAAACATGAACAGTAAATTATTCATGCTGATATTTGTGCTCATAATCTTAGGGTCGTGCTTTACATTCAAGAAAATGCTCAAGATGAAAGCATATAGCACTTTTATCCAATAATATTGTCTCAAAGTTTCTAGGAAATGCCACTTTGTTCAATTTATTACTGATTTGTTCCTTTGACTGGGAAGTTACATAAGCAGCACACCCCATTAAAGAGTCAGTCAATAATGAAGATTATATATAGCAAATGAAACCACTCTGGCTGGAGACCTAATGTCTGCTGGTCCACCAACTTCTCTTCCCTGAATTTGTGGTCTGTCTACACTGACAAAAAACCAGCTCATCTAGTTCTCAAGCTCTTATTGTGCAGTCTTGATTGTGCAGGTCCGCTGGGTGAGTGTGAGGTTTGAGCAGGACTGACTGGCCAAAGAACGAGCGACGTCAAACAAGTTGAGCTTGCACAGTTTTCTGAGCTTTGCTGTTGACTTGTCTGTTGCTAAGTAACTCAGTACGGCATGTCTTTGTTCGAGAAATTGACTGAACTGTAACTCACTGCGACTCAGATAAGATAGTGTTGTGTACCGTCTTTGCTGCTGAACTAATGCTAACTTTGCTTCCTGGTTTGGCTTACTGTAGAGAGCGGAAAAAAAATATCTCCGTAAAAAAAAAGGATCTAAATGCAAAAACAAGTGTAACGTTGTCGCAGGTCAGACTTCTGAACTTCTCTTTGGTTTAACACAACAAGCCTTTTTATTGTTAATAAATATAAAATCTATCAAGATATTTCTGGATATTTCTTTATATTCATTATAGCTAGTGATTTTAGGTGACTGAAAGACAATTACATACTGTACAGGCAAATAAATATCTAAGAATAAATCTTACAGAAATGGTTACATAGTTAAAAAGTTATATTCAGTTATTATTTGGGAACATGTGTTTGTGTGAGTTGGTAAGCAGAGCGGTTTGTGTTCCCACCAACTCTTGGGGGGGGGGGAATACACAATTTCGGGGAGACAAATATTGGCGAATGGTTCTCCACTGTGTGCCAGGATCTGTTGCTGTGTGATTAAAATGTAATCAAAGAGTTGGTTTTTAAAACAAAATATATATATAAAAAAAGTTGGTGCCCTCCCTTTAATGAAGCAGCGGTGGATGGAGGCTTTAGAGACAACAAATCACTTTATCCCTTCTTCAGCTCTTCTTGTTCCTCATTGTCCACTATGGGAAGGATGTTGATCTGTGCTGAGTTAAGTGGTTCGTGCTGAACGGGGCTGTGAGTGTGCATGTGTGTGTGAGAAAGAGAGTGAGTAAGAGACTTGCCTGGGCCGTGGTGCATGCAGGTCAGAGGGGCATGGATGATTGGAGGAGGACAAGGACTTGCCGTGGCGGGGACGCGAGGAGGAGGAGGAGGAGGATAGGACGGCAGCGGCTGAGGCAGTGGAGGCGCGGGAGCCCGGAGTGTTTAGGCTGGGGAGGGGGGAGGAGGGGGTAGGAATGGGAGTGCCCCGCCCGACACAAACACACGTATATGCACACACCCCAACACACGTGAGTGACACAGGAGACACACACCATACATACATAAAGTCAAACATACATACCAACATACACACATAGGCAAACACAACATGGGCGGGGTTTGTTTGTGGGTGGGCGGAGAGGTGAGGTGGAGCATGGTTAGAAGCAGCACTTAATGAACACACACTAAGGGTGGGGTGGGGGAACAGAGAGCACAGGAGAGAGAATAGAGGAAGTAGACACTCAAGACAAACAGCAAACACGTAGAACAAGAGGACACGAAACAATGAAGAAAAGTTGGTCTTTTTGTACATTGCTCCATCATGGTTTCACAAAAAGAAACCATCTATGTATGTAATATCTGCCTGACACAAAAGGCAGAGCACAAAAGACCAACTTGACAAGAGACTGAAAACAGACAGACATCATGTGGATAAAGTCAGATCAAAATGCGACATATTGTGCAGCAAAAACAATAAAGGCACCCCTTTAAATATATAAATAAAATTATGGGTTTACATACCTCTGGTACAGGCATACATATAAAAAATACTAGAGTTAATCTTGTTTGGGTGCCAAGTAAAATAAGCCCGAACCAAATCCCTCTTCTGTGTGTAAATAACCTCAGAGAAAATATTTGGTTTTTAAATTTGATCCCTATTTTTAATGTCTGATTTAAAGCACACTACATTGCATTGTTTGTACGGAGCCCCTAAAGGTTCCCATGAAGAATAATTGTTTACTTTTGCGTTCCCTCGCAATAGTTATTGCATATCAATCCACAGTTATGTCATCTGCAGCCCATAATAAATGTTTCTAGTTTAAATCTACATAACTGTCACTAAGTACATGTAGACAAGCAGATGTTGGACAGGACATAAAGCTGTTTTCACTGTCCTTAGATGAGACAATAACTCTGACCTCCAAGCTTGTCGTTTTATAGGTTTAACCTGTCTTGCGACTTCTGCCTGTCAAGTGCCTGACGACTCCTTTTCGAAACTTCCTGTCATTTTCATGGTGCATGCGGTTCTAAAACTAAAATCAAGCCAAAACAACACAGGCTATTTCCTGAACCCTTTATTAATCAGCAAAGTGTTGCTACGGGCTACAAAGCTCTGCACGTTGCTGGCGGCTCGGACTTGACTTTTTTTTTCCACACACAGAAACAAACAGTAAGAGACGGGGGAGAGTGGTACGACAGAGAGATAGCTTGAAGAGAGAGCAGAGGAATGAGAGAGAGAGAGAGGGACATTTATAGAGGTCAACCAAACAGCTGCTAATTACAAAGAAAACAAACACATAGCGGAGAGGAAAACACACACTCTTTCTGACAGGGATTAGCCCGGCTGGTGATGGAAAAATAACCGCATTCACTGGACAACCCAGTGTGTGGCAACCATTTGAGCATGTGTGACATGTATGTTTAAGCCTGTGTGTGTGTCAATGAGTTTGTATGTGTAGAGCCTCAGTATGTGTGTGTAGATCTTTTTGTGTATGTGTAAGCTTATTAAGAGCCAAGTACAAGGAGTGCCACTAAGAGTTAATATTCCATCACAAGTCTTCCTAATCTCCTTAGAAAGAGAGCAGAGAGAGAGAGGAGAGATTAATATAAAGACATAAAAGAAAAAGGAAGGTGGGAAAAAGGGAAAAGAAAGGAGATGCCAAGGAAACGCAAGTGACTTGAGATCCAGAGGGACAAGAGCTCAGACGCAGATAAAAGAACAGATGAGGAAAATTAGAAAAGGAGAGAAAGAAAATGGGCAGGTTTGGGAATGGGGAGGGGGTTTAACAAGAATAGTAGCCCAAACTTCAAAGCATTAATGATGATCAAATAAAGTAACTTAAAAATAATCAAAGCGGATGACAAACACTACGTTAGCAGAGTCCACTATGGCTAACAGACCCACAGTATTAAAAAAAAAGCAATGCTGTCTCAAATGACCACTTCGGTGCCATGAAGTGTTCAAGAAACGTGTCAAATGAATATGGATTCATTTCAATCATTTTTTTGTGATGGACACTATTGTGGGAACGAGGGGTCATTTGAGAATTAAGCAGTAATGACAATGGCCACTTTGTATGAATTATGGTTTGGCTTAATGTTTAATGCTTAAAATAAAAAAAACACAAAAAGCATATGGCTGGTTAATGCATGAGGGATATGCGGGTAGTTTATATATACGCGCTCCTGAGCGAGAAATTTGACGACTCGGATTTAGTTTAAACTAAATAAACGTGTGAAAGTGTGAAGATAGAAAGTTCACAATCAAGCAACTCCAGTGTGGCCTAAAGACAATTTGGTTCAAAGTGAAGTTGTTTATTGTGGTTGAGGAAGAAAGGAGAGTTGGAAGTAAAAGTTTAACAAGGAAGGATAAGATGAGAAAGGATAAAAAAAGAACTGTGCAGGACCAATTCAGTGAGGAAATAAAGAAGAATGGAGCTCAACTTGTTTTATTTTCTTAAAAACCGAGATTCTACTATTTTTTTGAAAAAATAAAACTTTTTTAAAAGAAGAAAATAGAAAGAAAAGTTAGTTTGAAGAATAAGTTAGGGCCACTGTGTGTCATCCTTTGAACGTGAGAATGTGTGTGTGTGTGTGCGTGTCCAGCGAACCCTGCTCTGCTCTGACTGGCAGGCCTCCATCAGACCATCTCGGGTAATCTGTAATCTACTGGAGGTTTGGCCTAAATACCCAAGAGAGCCTGATTTCCTCATCCAGGAGGGTTCACCCCGCCCTGGGCCGCGGGCCTCCCTGAGCCAGCTGGCAGCGCTCTGGAGAGCACCAGCAAAGGTCTGGGATTCAGTCGCGGAGACAGCTGTGGCACTGCTTCATTCACAGACCATAATGAGTGTGTTTGTATTAAATGTGTGCTGGTGATGAAGCAGTGTGCCTCGAAGCAACTAGTTGGGTTGCAAGTGACTAACGACAAAGTGTATGTGAGAATGACAGCATGTGGGTGTGCTTGTCCTTGTCGGTTTGAAAACGTGTCTCTTTTGTGATTGTGTACCTGTCCTTGCCGTTCTGGATGCCCTGGCTCAGCGTGGCTCGCTCTGTCAGAGGAGAGTTCCGACTGCGACTGGTACCGGTGGACAGGATGCTATTCTGTAGGAAGAGAGGGAGAAAATAAGAAGAGGGTTAAAAATAAAGGAATAATTTCAACTCAGGATATAGTTATGGACAGTGAGGGATCAGTGCAGTGGAGGGAGGATGACATCAAAGGTGACCAGTTATTCCTGGAACAGCCTCGAACCAGCAATGACTTTAATTACCTAAACTTTATTAAATCCTCACCAAATGATGCCTTAAGAGTAGCTGCTCAAAATTACCTGCACAATCAAACAATTACAAAACCCATTTACGGATACCTCAGTAATATTAAGTTGTCATCTAAAGCCCATGCACACCTGCCCGGTTGTTTTTCATGGCCCTGACGGATAAAAAGCTTTGATCATGTTGAGGTTGGGTGGAGCAGAAGTCCATATAATATTAAAAACGATAACTGTTGTCCCACCCTTATAGGTGCGACAAAACTAACAAGGGAGTGGGAGAAATGTCAAACAGGTAGATGTCCATATAGTCCGGGGGAAAGATGTGATCAGGAACCTCAAGGAACACACCGTGGCGTCTGTGTAAGTCAATACAGGATGGGAAGCCAGGAAACATCCATTCTAAACCCTTAAATATAAGTTTGATTTTTTAAACACAAAAATCTCAGTGTTGAAAATGTCGTGTATGCAGAGTGAGTGTGTGTGTGTGTGTGTGTGTGTGTATGTGAGATTGGTCTCACGGTGGAGGGCGTGGCGCTCTTCTTGCGGTCAGTGGAGACAAGAGGGCTGGCCGGCACCTTGGTAGTGGAGCTGCCCGACGAACCCTTCCTCCCAGAATCATCAGCTGCAGTCCGGTTGTCTGCTTGACCCCCCCTCTTAGAGTACGAGGAGCCTAGGAAAAAGAAAGGGAAAGAGGGAGTGCATCAGAAAGGCCGTCACTTGAAGCTTTCTGCCAATCATCGGTCAAAATCCTGACAACACTATTATTAAATCAGTCTCACCTTCTTTCGTGGCTTCATTTCATTAAATCTGCTCTGCCAGCCCTCTTAAAAAACACCTTGTCCCCTCTCCACTCCTCCTTTCTTACTTCATTCTCTGTTCCCATATAGAATCAACCCTCCCTGCTCCACCTCCTTTCTGTTCCCTCTCCTTCTTCCCCTCTTTTTATAACATGTCTATAGTTAACTGTGAAGAGTTTTCAAAAACTGAAGTTGCTCCTCATCTCCAAGCACAAACACACACACCGGCTCCCCCCAATCTCAAGAGACACACACAGATCTCACCCTGGTCAGTGGTTCTGCGGTTCTGAGGCTTCTGGTTGGATGACACACTGCGTTGTACCTTAGACAAGAAGGACCCGGGTCACTGTGTCATTCTTTATGTCACAGATGGTTTACACACACGCATATTGGGATTGGGATGTTTACAGCCACTTTTCTCTAATCCATAGAGCTGTTCAACCATTAATGCAAAAACTTCAAGCATGCATGGAGGCAGTGGTTTCTGATGCTCACTGATACTGTGTGTCGGTCTACAATCACAAACCTAAAAAGAGGATAACATCAAAGTAGATTCACTGGTTGCTTATGTTGTGATCACGTGTCACTGCCTGGAGTCGGGAGACCTCGTTACGTGTTAGCAGATAACTATGTGTTCTCATTGTACCTTGTGAGGCGGGGAGGGGGCATTAATGTTGCTTACATCACTTCCTGGTCGAGGCTTGATTCCAACCTCATCCAGCTGAGGAAGAGAAAACAAGACAAATGTGTGTCAGGAGCAGATGAATGCAGAGATGCTCTGGTGTGGATACAACAAATACCAAGGACTAAAAATAGTGCCTCAGACCTGATGTGATGTTTGCATGCTTCTGCCTTTAGAGCTAGATGAGACGTATGTGTTTTCAAGACATGTGACTGATGAAATACATTGTGATTCACTGAAATGCTTGTGGAAAAGGCAAAATGCATCATGGGAAATATTATTTGTTTGTTAGCGCTCTTAGCCTGCGAGAAGTTTTGAAAGTAGCGTTTCAGACAAGTAGAGGAGATCTCGGCCAGTTTTTATAAACGTTGGCAATTCTGTCAGCTCTCAGGTCTTAGAGTGTGTTTTTATTCAGTGCCCAAGGTCTCAATGGGTTGAAAGAACAACATAGAGTGAGCGTAAGAGAATCAGTATACCTCAGAGTTCCTATAATCCAGTAGCAGGTATGTAGCCATTACATCATTATACTTCTGGTTCACCAGCGAGTCCTGGATCTCCTCCTGAGAGAATCCCATTTGCAGCATGATTTCTACACGCACACAGAAAAAGCAGATCATAATTACTCCACTGTTCTCCGAAGGACACATGACCGTTGCGTGTGAGTGAAAAAATGAACATATGTATAAAGGAATGCATTTACCTTTTTTCTGTGTGTCTCTGTGCCTACCTGTCCTCCTGGGGTCCTTATAATCTGGCTGGGGCTCAATGTAGGGTTTGAGTTCTTCCTCCTCGTGGCCCACATTCATCCATCGGTCCCTCATTATCTGCTGCTGGGAGCAAGTCAAACAGACAGATAGAGGGAGACATAAGATGTCAAAGAGGATGAAGGGGAAAAAGCAGAGGAGGGAGGAAAGGTTAAGGGAAGAGTGGATGGCAAACAAGGAGGGTACACCATTACCATTGTATTCAGTAGGGTTTTTCTCACGGGCTCAGCTAGGTATTTATTGTCAATATAGAAATAAATGTTCCTTTGTAACATTCAGATGTACAATAAATTTCACAGGGTTTTCCCTGGATTTATTTAGGCTTAGGTTTCGCTCACAATGGACAGAATTCTAGGCTGTATGGCAGATATTTCTATGTTTTTTTCCCCCTTTAGTAAAGATGTTGGAAGACACCAGGAAGTTGTTTTGACTATTTCCTCTTTGGCAGCAGAACATGTTACACCAGCCTTAAGAAACTCCTGCAGGTTAAACTGGACTAACCAAACACTCTGAAAGCCTCACAATAGACAGACTTGAAAACACTCACTAACCCAGCAACATTAAGGCTACAAACAACCCATAATGCAACACTCCGTCGTAGTAATCTCTCCATTCAAAAAATAATATCTGCTTTGAGGAATAAACACATAATTGTAACAGCCACTCTTAAACAATTGATTTTCCAGTTCAGGGTTCTGCATCCTGAGTTGAGCTTCACTGAGCTTTGAATAAAGAGATGAACTCCTACAGATGACCCGTCTTGTTTTCAGGGACACCCTTGGACACAAAAAAATGGATGATGATCACGTACATAATTCAAACAGATTGTGTCAGGTAAAAATTGTGGCCAAAGGCAACAGGACATATCAGGACATAATGTTTCACAGATTGCTTAATGAGATTTACACAGATGTAAATTCAATCACCCTCAGTCAGTGAGCTGCTTGATCTAAAACACTCAAACTCTAAAGCAGGTGTAAATGAAACAGACACATGACTGATTTCTGGCACTAAAACTTGAGTTTACTTTACAGTGCTGCTTCTACATTTAACAGGTCAAGCAAAAACTAAAGAATGATAAAACCTTCCGTCTAAAGCAGTTTCCAGTCATCCACCTTTAGTGCAACCAAATTCAGCAAGTCATAAATTTATTAACTCACAAGTATTTACTATGGTTTTAAAAAGAACTTTACACTTCAGTAACAAAGTCACATATAGCTGGTAAGGCCAGGTATAGAGTATAGCACTACATTCAAAGACTGATAATTTAGGTACGTTTTTTTCAGTGTCCATGTTTTATCAATACAAATATAAGGAAAGTCTTGTTCAACGTGAGAATTAAATAAAAGGGTAATAACATGGCAGAAATTGATTTTTTAAATTACCCAGCTTCACTTATATCCACATGCTTTCAACAATGCAATCCAACAGTGTCTTGTGCTTTGTGAATGCGTGTGTCGATTGATGCATGTACCTCGAGGCTGCCTCGTTTCGAGGGGTTGAGGATGAGGAACTTCTTAAGTAAGTTTTCGCAGTCAGTCGACATGTAGAAGGGAATCCTGTATTTGCCCCGCAGGACACGCTCTCTCAATTCCTGGAGATGGAAAAGGGCACAACTTTAGGTTTTGGAGGAGGAAAGACTGAGGATTTGATTGGTTATCCTGATTGTGTTGTGCGTTTGTGCAAACATTGTACATTTTTGGATGTGTTTTAAATCAACATCTCATCTGTATGCAGCTCCTTACATCTCTCTCAATATAGTTCCCTCTGTTTTGGCTTGAATTAGCTAAATTGCAACATTAGCTGCGGTTACGCCCACAAATGATTAATAGTTTTGTTGAACAGGCACCCCATTCACTTAACCAAAAGCTGGTCAGCATCGAAAAATAAGCTACGATTCAAACAATGTGTGACATTAGGGGAAAAAATGACATTCATTCATTTTCTGGTAATGAATTAATTTTGATTTAGTTGATTTTAGATATTTTTCAGCTTCCATACAATCACCCGGGACAAATAGTTAACATTGCCTAAAGTGTTGGTAATTTACTTCAGTGGATATTATGGGTCTCATAAATTATCACTTATTCAGACACTGGAGGATAAGTGCTTGTTTAAACACTATAATGCACAAAAGAGGCTTTCAAGGAGCTTAGACTGCCAGGGACTGAATATTCAGAAAAACAAATACTGAAATTAAAATATCAAAATAATTAAATGAAGTGCTTAAACACTGACGTAATCACTTCACACTTTTTGTGAGTGCATCACACATAAAGAAAAGGAATATATTTTATTATAGCATCAACCACAAGGGATTAAAAACAGAAGACAGTGAAGTCGTTTGTTAAATAATTAGTAAACCTAGAAATGTAGGTGTCAAACAAAAGTGTGCACAGCAAGAGGTAGTGCAAAGGCATATTTAATGAACATCGATGTGTTCTGCAGGCATGTTAATATCAATAGCATCACATTCAATGTCATATCGCCCACCCAAAATGTGTCTGCACTTCAAGAATGAGTCATGTGGGTACTGACTGAATGCACAGTGTGATAGGTGGTGAGAATAAGTACAGTTCTCAGAGAGTATTGAATCTTCTTTTCGGTCTAAAAAAACCACCAAAATCCATTTAAAAAGTACAAGTTCACTCATTCTTGAGTTCAGTTTCTGCTTTCTGTAGAGGAACAGAAACCAGCATGACAAATACTGCAACCACCCACAGAATACAGACATCCACTTATGTAACATTAACACACACACACACACAAACACTCGCTCTCCTTTCCCTGACCTTGAGGTTCTGTCCATCAAAGGGCAGCGATCCGCTGACCAGTGTGTAGAGGATGACCCCCAGGCTCCAGACGTCCACCTCTGGCCCGTCATACTTCTTGCCCTGGAAGAGCTCCGGGGCAGCGTAGGGCGGGGAGCCGCAGAATGTGTCCAACTTGTTCCCCAGAGTAAACTCATTACTGAAGCCAAAGTCCGCTATCTTGATGTTCATGTCTGCGTCCAGCAGCAGGTTCTCCGCCTGCAGACAGACAGACGAGAGTGTGAGAGAATGAAAAAAGAGATGAAAATAAAGACATAATTATGATGTAGAGTGCAGGAGGATGTGGTGGGAGAAAAAGATACAGGAGAAAATGAAAGATAATCAATGTGCTGGGATTTATTTTTTCCTAAATGGTACATGCGCCAAGAAACAAAACAAATACTTGAGATTTGCTTTGTGTATTGCATTACTGTGATATTTTTACACTTGTCAGAGGAGCATTAACTTTGTAGCAGAAGAGTTTGACAAATAGACATGCAGAGCAGTAATTACACACTGCAACTCATTACAGACACTATATTTGAAATACACCTTTCTCTGGGGAAAAAACTGGGTCTTTGGTGAGAGAAGGGGTTTTAAGAGTAATGGCTTGGGGCCTGCAAGTAGCACACAATGGGCAAAGTGAGCTAGCACAGTTTATTTCTGTGTGTGTGTGTATTCCTGAGCCTAAAGTGAGCCAGTGAGCAAGGAGGCGGGGGTTGCCTAGCAACAGGTGCACTCTCCTTTTCACTTGCTCTGAATACTCTGCAGCTTCTGTGTGTGTTTAATACATCACTGACATCATCTGTAAGCGCTGACCTAATAAATAAACAAAAACTGGCTTGTCATTTATTTGTTGGCAGATTTTATTTATAGCTCATTAACATTTTTAAGTTGGGGGGCATTTTAGGCCTTTATTTGACAGGACAGAGTTAGACGTGAAAGGGGGGACAGAAGAGACTGGGGGTGACACGCAGCAAATGGCCGCAAGCTGGAATTGAACCCAGAATGCTGCAGAGACATGAAGCCTCGATATGGGGGGGCAGCTCTACCAGGTGAGTTATACGCCGCCCCAGCTCATTAATATTTTCAATTGGTCGAACAATTAAATTTAACTGTGATGATGTGTTTTTCAGAAGAAAAAAGAGCCACTACTCTTGTAGGCACAGTGTTTTAAAACTTAAGTAGAACATGATTTATCTGGACTGTTTTCTTTTACATCTCTGGACCCAGAGAGAATAATTTTGCACATCAAAATTGCTCTCGCAGTGTCAGGCCCAGTAGAGTTAAGCCTGTCCTGGATTTCACATCGTAACCCCTCAGATCAAGAGTGATTAGGATAATGTGCAGGATGGTACGCATTATAATAATGAGAACTGTCTGTCCTCCAGAAACCTCTTTTTTCCCATGCTGCCCTTTTTTCTTTTTGGTAAAGGACAACCATTATTAACCATCATCGCCTGCTTAATGTGCAGAAAATGTTTCTTGATCCAAAACAAAAGTCTATTAAAAAGTTAAAAATAACCATGAGTGGGACTTTGGGATGAAAGGTTCCCGCTTGATCATTGTTACAGTTATCATGATAATGTATTGTCCTCTTATTCTGCCTGCTGACACAATAAGAGGATTTATAACTGCATAATACTAAGAACCAAAATGACCCGGAAATAATAATAGATAAGTGAGTGTGTGTTGCTTTTCTTTATTGGCAACCATACTGTGAATCAAAGACTGGGAGTAAAATAGAGACACAAGGAGAAAACAGGAGACGACCAAAGACGTACAGCTGTCAACTGTGTCTGTGTGTGTGTGTGTGTGTGTGTGTGTGTGTGTGTGTGTGTGTGTGTGAGTGTGTGTGTGTGAGGAGATGAATGGGTATGTCATTGTACTTGAAAGAGAATGACATCTTTGTGAGTAGAGGCTCAGAGAGAGAGGCTGCTTGCGCTTCAACGCTCAATGTAATTCATGAATGTGTGTTTGTGCGTGTGTGTTTTCTCTCACCTTGAGGTCTCTGTGTACTATACACTTCTGATGGCAATACTGCACTGCTGACACAATCTGCAGAGTGAGAAGTGAGTGAGAGAGAGAGAAAGAGGGAGTCATAGGGTGAGAGAAAGGATGACAAAATGGCAAGGTTGAATCAGTGAGAGCTCCTCATTAGGATTTCATCAGGACACAATCATATGGATTTAGTAGGAATGAAAAATTAAAGCAGTCCCTCGTGTTAATGGTAAGAAAAAAAATTCTATCATTGAAAGCATAAGAAGTCTTTTTGTGCTTAATTTAAACAATTAAGAGTAATTACACAGAGTTTCTTAAAAATAAAATACATAGTTTTAACCATAAATGATATGTAGTAAGTCGTGTGTAAGGCTGTCCCCTAAAAATGATTCCTTCTGCTCCCATCCCACCTGCCACTATTCCACAAATACAGAAAGACTCCACACTGACGATGCACTTTAAATCTCAATCAAACCTTATCCTAAATTAAACATATTAGCATAATTTATCTATGATATTACACACACAAGTAGAGAAAATTTCCCCCCAGCACACACCTGTCTGAATTTGGCACGGGCTTCTTTCTCCTTCATCCTGCCGTGGGCCACCAAGTAATCAAAGACCTCTCCTGGGAGACGAGAGAATGATGAGGAGAGAAGTTTTAGTGTTGGAAACGGACACTAGCCTCCTTAATAGTATTGGTTCAATGATCTGAGGAGTACTGTGCTTTAAAAACAAGGAGCAAAAATGGTCATAATTTTAAGTAATTTCTAAGTTACGGCCTGAAATGTAAGACAGAAAAACTGATTTTCAATTTCATCTGAGAACATAAGCGTAAAAAAAAAAGAGCACACAAGAGCAGGCTAAATACAAAAGAGGATATTGCGATTTCTGATAACAACCCTTTGGACAAATAACTTCTGAAAGACTCTAGAGGCTGTACATTAAAGACAGGTAGCATTTTTTGTTTGATGGGAACCATATGATAGCATCCAGAGAGCCGAGCCTCAGGGGGAATGATTTCACAGTGGCACGCACTTACCTCCACTAGCATACTCCATTACCAGGTACAGTGTCTTCTCTGTCTCGATGACCTCAAAGAGCTTGACTGGAGGTGGAGAAAGAAAGAAGGAATGAGAATTGAATGGAAAGGGATGAGTGAATTGGAGGGAGGTGGGAGAAGAAAGAGGAATGATAATAGCAAAAGGATTATGAATGCATAACAGTCTGGTTCTTAGTGAGTGATGACAGAGTGAACAGCTCACGTGTCTGTGTGACTCACCTATGTTGGGGTGATTCAACATCTTCATGATCCTCACCTCCCGGAAGAGCTGTTAGAAAGCAAGCCACACAAAGTGTTGTGTCAAACACACTTTCAGATGTCAGGTGGTGGTGTTGTGAGTTACATTTATACTCGACATGTTCCTGTGCAAATGGTGTCAAAGATATTTAGTGTCAGTGTATGTGCACAAATGGACATGGAGGGAAAAGGAAAAAAGATTCTGAGATTGAAAAATAGCTGTTTTAGTTTAAGATTGAAGTGTCATTGCAAAGACTCCATTCAATATTTGTAGTGTCAAATGACACTGAAAACACAAACATTCATCTCCTGTTTATGAACATGTGAGTCAGATTACTCGAAGGAAGGCAAAAACAAACAAGGCTCGTGGTGACGCAACAGCAGCGATTCCGGCAATACCGGTTTAAAACCAGGGTCTGCCAAAAAAATATTTAAGGATCCCAGAGTTTAACACCCAAGTGAAAAGTTTGATTTTTTTCAGCTACTTGTAAACTCTTAACAATATGAGAGACAGGCAGTAGCACTCAAAAGTACTAATTCAACCGAAGTCTACCTTAACGCCGTCCGGTCTGTTCCTACGGTAAAGACCGTAGGAATTTATTTACTCTGAGTCAGCAGATAAAGTCACACTGTGCTTCCTGGATGTATTGGGGGCAAATAACCTGGAAGTCACACTGTAGACAGACAGACTGTTGGAAACTTGCTAGGCTGGAGCTGTTAGTGTTGCTAAACAATCAAAACAGCAACACAGAGACTGCAATATTTAACTATGTAAATCAGAGCCCTAAAGCTGAATTTATGCTTATCCTAATGTCAGCTATAGTACCTGTGTGTAAAGCTCCTTTGATGCACAACCGTTACTAAATCTGGCTTTAAAAACTGGTGACTGGTTTTCTTACTGCCCTTAAAAAAACCATAACAAATACATAACAAACATGAAATAAGTCCTTTTGACTGGTAAAGATTGGCTGAACAAATTCTGATCTCTAACATGAGGCTCCTCAGGGTTTTGATGAATAAAAAGCCAACATCTTCCACATATGATATAGGCCTGTTAGTTTGACAACATTGCCTGTTTGCAATGTCTTTGAGGGGACTCTGTTGTAAATGAAGGTAATAACCGCCACCAAGGTTATGTTTTCGTCTGAGTTTGTTTATTGGTCTGTCTGATGGATAACTGAATTACACAAAATTTGGTGGAAACTATGGGTCAGAAGAGAACCCATTAAAGCATTGTGAGATAGATTTTTTTTTTCTCTTAGATTTCTCAGGGAATATAGGCAGCTCAGTGTAGCTACGCGCCCTTGAATATTTGTGTTTGGGTCATGATGTTTACCTTGTAGATAGTCTGCGTTTTACATCCCAGCCACCAGGCTCGCTCAATGTGTCACCCCACCACCACTTTAGATCAACACTAATCTCATTCAGCTTTTCTAGAATCCAATTGACGGAAAACTTCAATCCCTGCAAAAACTATAATTGGCTAGTGCACATGGATTTGCATTTGAGTGCTTACTTACAATCGATGCAAGGGAGTCTGACTTGTATGTAAGTATTTGGAGAGTTACAAATAACTTTTTTTATGCTGTTGAATGTAAAATAAAAGATGCTTGATGAAAGTTTCAGCTTTAATTTGAGTAGAATAACATTAGTGGGGGATATAACTTGTTTTACACATTGTGCACAAAATGTAGGGGTTCAAAGGTGATTCAACAGTTACACGTGAAGTCAAACAACATCTTCATATTTAATATTTGGGTAAAAACCTTTGCGGTCATTGCCAGCCTGAAATCTTTCACCCACAGACATCAACAGACTCTTTGGATCTTTCCTGGTGATCCTCTCCCAGGCCATCGCTGCAACCACCTCCAGTTCCTGCATGTTGTGTCTCTGCCTTTAAGCCTGGTCTTCCGCAAGTGGAATGCAGCTTGCTTGTAATGTGATAAAAGAGCCACATCGCCCACACAGTTCTTTCTATAATGACGTATACCTCCTCAAATTGAAGCTGAGACTTGCTTTCACATGTCATCCTTTATTTAAATTTCAAATTTGATGTGCTGAAGCTCAGAGTCTGAAGCACAAAAATGTGTCACTCTCCAAATACTTTAAACTTTTGCTACATCTAAAACATCACATGCTTTCGAGTGATTTTGCACACAAGTGTGTATTCTATATCTTGTGTCTGTGGCTGCAAGACACTTGGTGTGTGTGTATGTTTAGTGTGCAAGCGTACATGGTTAGAGTTGTGCGTTTAAGTGGACAGACTCCACCCTGCCACGATCAAAGGAAGTAATTGCAGCTTGTTTCCTGTAATTAAAACTCTCTCTGAAAACTAGACCACTTCAGAAACAGAGAGGGAGGGAGAGGGAGAGAGAGAGAGAGAGAGAGAAAGAGAAAGACACATGGGGCAGGAAGAGTGAAAATGACTTCTGCAAAAAAGGGATAAGAGGGACTGAGTTCTGGATTTCATTCCGTCGCCCGTGTGTGTAAGTGCATGTGTGTGAGAGAGTTAGAGAGACCCACCTTCTGCAAACTGGAGGAGTTGAGCTGTGTCTTATCAATGATCTTTACAGCCACCTACAAGCAAAACAAGAACATATTCATCTATTATTACACTATTATTCATTCATTCATTACACTGGGTTAGTGGGTTTGACACATCCCCCTCACACAAACCTGTACAGCCCCAGACACACACACTCCCTGAAAACCTGACCAGCATTGTTTTAAGTTTGCGCAGCTATCCTTGTTAGAACTTCCATTCCACACTTCCTTGTGGACGGCCAAACCCGTATCCTCAACCATAACCAATTCCAACCCTGACCTTCACCTCACTTAAATTCACACCTCACCCCCTAACCCAGGACCTCAGAAATGAGTTTTTGACCAGGCTTTGGTCCACATTAAGACTTTTAATTCCAATAAGAATGGTGTTTATACTGGAAAGGTCCCAAAGAAGAAACAAAAAAACCTGTAAACACGTGAAAACAGTACGATGCAATCTCGCAGCATTGAGTGATAAAAGCACAATTACTGCAAACGACAGTTATATAAACGGAGCTGAAGCAGGGTTTTACCCTTATAATATCAAGGTCTATAGTTCATAATCCAACGTGGAAACCAACATCATAAACATAAAGAGATAGAAACATAGAAATGCAAAGAGCAAGCTGGGAGACATATGATGTGAGAAAAGAAGTCTTAAAGACAGCAGGCAAGGAAACAAAGAATCTCTCAACAAGGACACAGGAAGAGGGAGGTCTACTTCTCTCTCTCTCCCATTTCTGTCTTTCGCTGTCAACTAACTCCTTTCTTCCACTCCTCTTTCTGGTTGTACTTGTCTGTCTGACTCTTTCATGCCCTCTGACTATCCCTTGTTTTCTTTGAGTGTGTGTGTGTGTGTGTGTGTGTGTGCCAGCGAGTCACATGGAGTGTTATCAGGGTGTCAGGCACAGGGCTGTCACACATTGACAGAGCCCGCCTACCCCTTGCTCTCGCCACACAGGCCGAGAGTTGGCTTGACAGGGCCTCAGACAGAGCCCGGCATGGGCTCACAGCGGACGCTGCTTCGCTCTTAAAGGGACAGAGTGCTACGTTACATCACATCTGGAATTCACAGTAAGCCAGAGACATTTAGGCTTCTCTATTCAGGCGGACAATGGTGATCTAATCTCCTGCAGCAGATGTACCGTCTCCAAAGCCATGCGAGCCTCAGATCAGACCAGACCTACTGTGTATCACAGCGTGAACCCTTCCCTGCTCTCAGTAAGCAGGAAGGAAGATTAACATTTAGACATCCGCTAAACATGTATATTGTTTTTCTACTCAGGGATAGTTAAAAATATGAAGCTCCTTTTCTTTCCAAAGTAGTTTTTGGTGATTAACCTGTCACTTCCTGAAAAAAGGAGTCAAATGCCACTTAAACCAGACTTGCTAACAATATCTCAGTGACGGTTTGTCACTGTGTCTTAATCAGAACAATCAAGGCTGTTTGTTTTTGTGATACTTAATTTTCCAGACAAAGACTTAAGGTTTAAATATTTCTTCTTGCGTAAAAACTGCTTTCTTAGCCTAGCAACAAGCCTATGGAAAGCCTTTGTCCAGAATGTGACCTATTTGGCTAAAAATAAAAGTCTCAAAAGTTCAGAAGGTCGGAGTGACGCTGGAAGTGAAACCAAGGGTCAGATAAAAGCTTTCCAATCGTGCATGCCTACCTCTTTTCCGGTGAGGACGTGTCGCGCCAGCTTGACCTTGGCAAAGTTGCCTTTGCCAATGGTTTTCAGCAACCGATAGTTACCGATGTGCGGCGTTTCTTCTGATGTGGTTGTGGCGACGGAGTTCCGACATCGCGGCATGCTGGTGCGGCCAGATGACGGCTTGGTCTCCTGGACAAAGAAAAAAGGCAGAAAACACTATTTAAGCAGAGGATGACTTGAAGGCAGAAAGTATTAGAACGTGACTGTGAAAATGTAACAGATTTCATTTTATATTCCTCACTAAACCATTTCAAAGGAGGTTTAAAGTAGTTCATGGTGGACAGGTAGAAGTATTGCTTATAAAATAACGCATGAAAAGAAACGCAGCATTGAAATTAATTACTGATACTGATTTGCACATTGAATACAGCGGCAACAGCACAAAAATTTAAGGCTTTTGGGTCCACACCCATACATAAAATGCAAATATACTAATATTTCCGAGAATAACTGCGCATTCAGATAGGACATTACAGGTTATAATGGCCCAAACAACTTCAGTTTTTTATTGTGGATTAGAAACAGTCTACCAACCAAACACTTCCACCAAGCTCTGTGTTTAAAGTTCTGCATTATCACGGAGTGGCAAGATTAAGATATAGGCTTGGAATAGACAGTCAGTACTCAACAGCTATCTTTGTTGTATTGCCCTGGCTTAATATTAGGGTAAGTGCACGTTGGGTTTCAGATCAGGACGGGTAAAATAAACAAAAGGTAAGGCAAAGCCAACATATCAAGTCCGAATGTGCACCGCTCTCTCTCGATTTCCCCCTCTCATTCTGTGTGCATGTGTGGGGGTATTTTAAGAATGGTCAAAAAGTTCCTTGTGAATTTCAAATGACATTTTTCTCAAAATGCACGTCCCAAGTTACTCCTGCTTCCTGCACTGTATTTATGTGACTATACTGGAGCCCCACTGAACGTACATCACTGGCGTGGTCCTTCACATGATTCCGGCCAAGGCCAGTAATGTATAAAAGTTATTTTTAACAATCACTCTGCTTCAGTTCATCTTACAGCAGACAGTAGGTCTTTGGAGCTATATACACACCCACAAAAAGAAAACAAAACCTTGCTGCGCTGGCAAGTTTTGCACGGCTGGCAACTGCGATTGGGTTTCAGCTCCAGGAAAGGGTCACAGCAATTGTGAGTGTGAGTGTGTGTGTGTGTGTGTGAGAGAGTGTGAGTGTGAGTGTGTGTGTGATCTGAGCAGACAGGTGACAGGGATCAGGGTCAGAGGAGAGGACGACTGGCTCCAGGGTGACGAGACGCAAACACACACACATACACACACAGACTAACTGCGGCACAAACAGCAGTGCAAAGATACGAGAATGCACACTCGTCCCCACAAAGGTGTGGGTGCACAGTCACACATGCCAACATATGCAGAAGCAGAAATCACACACACACAAATCTCAGAGATTTGACACCAATGAGAGAGAGAGAGACGCTTCAGTTAAATTCACACTGTTGTTGCAGAGTGAGGAGGTTCACACAAATCATCTCTTTCTCCTGTTATGTCGCTCCAACAGACTAGTCATTTCATTTGCTGAATTCTCTCTCTCGGGCTTGAACAAATTAGAAGCTTGCTCTGTTTTACAAATTACCTGCAAAAAACAATTTATTTTATCAAAATCTTCCTCCCTCCGTAACCAGATCTTGGGTCATGGGAAACAAGGATTTCCATGATTACTTCATTGTGTTTCTTGGTCCAGATGGTATGATCTAATGTCTGCATTTAAACCCCCCCCCACCCCCAACAACTTTATGCTGACAGTGCAGACCTGCATATAAAGTATAATAGGGCAGATTAAGACTGAATACGAGGGGGGGGGGGGGTCAGGGATTAAAAGCAAATGACAGTTACATTAAACCCAGAGGAGAGGGGAAGGGCCTTATGTGGGCTTGTGTGAGGGGGAAGCAAATGATTTTTATTTTTGGATCATGTGGGCGAGAGAGACAGACAATATGTCATACGTGCATACTGTTTGACACAATGAGACCCTGTCTGACTGGACAAAGCCGATTTCTGGAACAGTTGGGTGGTCCTCACTGAGACCTATGCTGATCTATCCTCCTCTGTCACTCACTGAGCATTTGCTTTGAGCTCATTGGAGTAATGTTGTCCAAAATAGAGCCTGGAGGTCAGATTTTGCCCTTAACAAAACATTTGTGTCTCCCAAGGTCTTCTGGAAAAGGTATACGGCATCATATTCTGTTTTCTTGTAGTTTATAACAGGTGTCTGTGAGACAATATACAAGTAATAAAATGTACACATTCAAGGAGCTTAAATGTAAAACTTCCTCGACCCATACACCTGATTTCTCTCTAGATTCCTCCTGAGAAAGTCAATGTCTTGGGCCATGAATACACATAGATGGACTGGTGCTAACAATGCTAATTTAAATTTTTCACAATAGCACATTTTAAAAACTAAATAAAAACAGTTATACCCATAACAAAGACACAAAGAGCTGTAGTTTTACAGATATCTGGAGAAGAAACTGCATCTGCACACTCAACAACACAGTGGTTCCCATCAAGGACAATGCTGCGCTATTTGCAATAAACATACAAGACTCAACAAGTTAAAACTTCCTGGGAAGTTTCTAATTAGGAGAGCTTGAATAATGTGTTAGATAATAACAGGAGTGTCAATATTTATGTGTTAAGGTGGCACACTCTTTAAAGTCTGGATGACAAAATTTAGACCATTTGTTGGGTTTTTTTTAAACTGAAAGACATTTCACACTTTAACATAGCATGGATGCAGCAATACGCCTTTATTAACCAGCTCTAGCTTTTATGGGAGAATCCAGAGTACTATACTGTAGATATTGGATAACTTGGATTTTACAGAAAGTTTGAATGTCATGTTTTTTGCGTGAATCTAAGGAAGTACCTCCCAGTCTGAAACAAAACCCAGCTGTACAAGAACTGATATGAAGGTCAGTGGAGCGTGACAAACTTTTTCAGTCTTTGGTTAAGTACTTGCTTTACTGGGTCAACCACCCAGGAGTCATTAGACTACTTAATTAGTAGTCTGCTTGGACATTATTTTGGGGAACCGTGCACAAAGCACAGCGAGTTAAAATTCATGTGCGAGACCTCTGAGATCGTTCACAGTCCTCAGCGCTTTGGTCTACCTTCTCTCCTATCCTCTTTCATGTCAGACTATTTTTGTCTTCTGATTCTTCCTTCATTTTTGGGCAGCTGCAGGCTAAGCAAGCCACCCCCACCCCCCAACCAAACACACTCACACTCACACACACTCACCTCTCCCCTCAGTTATAATTATAGAAGTGTTGGAGGACAATAAGTGACATCATTGTTTTGTTCTCACATTACGCTCTGATGCTACTTGTAAATCATGAATACCAAATGAGACATGCCAGCGCACACAGTTTAGCAGAGGACTTACTAACTTGGTGCTCCAATAGGAATCGTATAGGAGTTAAACAGGTTCTCACTGAAACTGGATTTGTTAATGACATTTACAACTGATCTGATGACAAATACACATGAATGCAACCAATCACGTCAGTGTTGAGCATCAGGTTCAGGTGACGCATTTGGGGGAAGTCAGCAAGACGGAGAAAAAAAGGTTTTCATAGTGTGCACTGAATAGAAATCTAAATTAACATTTCTCACATGTCTAGTGAATATAATTTCACAAGATTCAGATTGTTATTTAGATGTGCACCAAGATAAGATAAAACGCCCTATCACGCAATGTTCCTGGATCCGCACCAAGATTAAATGGGTTTTCCCTGACCCATATCCTTCCAACAAGTTTCATGGTTATCCGTCTAGTAGTTTTTGCGTAATCCTGCTAACAAACAATCCAATGCAGATGCAAACACAACCTCCTTGGCAGAGGTAATTATACAACTGCCATTCCCTCTGTTACTTATCTATCTCGGAAAACTGATTTCATAAACATGTCATGTAATCATCTGGTTTGATTTTCGTGTAATGACTGTTTAATTACATTTTGAATTTGACTGCTGTATATATTACATTTTTGCCACCATGCTCTTTCCGATATCCAGGCCTGATTCGAGGCCAGTTTTCGACATCAACCATAATTCACAAGCGCAACAGAGCAAAAACGCAATTCTCTCTCAACCGGGCTGCCATCAGCTACCGTGCATCAAGCCTGTTGCATGGGGGGGTTAGAACTTTTTTGTCAGTTGCCTACCGTGTGGAGAGACCATTAGTATAGTGTTTATATCCGGCCCAACAATTCAGACCCCCTCCCAAAACACACACACAAAGTGAAAACTTACTGACATGATGTTTGCAGCTGAGAGCCATTTACTGCCACACTGCAAACACAAGCATGTGCACATGACCCCCCCCCCCCCCAATCACCACGACACACACACACACACACACACACACAATAATGTTAATCCACGGCAGTACTAGTTGTGTTTTGACTCGGCCCTCATTATCACTGACCTTTACTAATCTGAGTTCTGGGAGGAAGCCACTCAGATACAACCAGATGGAATTTAACACAGCGCAGTTCACAAAGTAACCCGAACGGAGGGTCGCACATGAAGTGAGTGCTACACAATACTATCAAGAGACAGCTGAACCCAAACGCAAGATAGGCAAACACAGGCAAAAACGTCATCAGCAGCCAGGAGGAAAAAACGGGGGTAATAAAAGGAGAGGTGAAGTGAAAACACTCTGTTAAACCAGGCTAGGCTTAAACAAATAATCTTTACGACGTATAAAAAAATACTCTCTTCAGTCTTTCCCGTTTACAGCAGCGCCAAATCACATAGATCAGTTACCCGCAGCAACTCTGATTAGGCTTTCAAGCTGTTTTCTTAACATATTAATTAATCTCACATTGCCTTAGTCTGCAGTCTGGATCAAAAGTCACATTTGTCTATGATTTTTGAATTTACTGGACCTTTTTTAGAGAAACTGAGAGGATTGTTTTCTGAAGGAGACAAAGAAGGAAGAGAGCAACCCCAAAAAAATGAATCTGTGTTGTGTAAAATATGTCCATTTTTGTATGTGGTATAAGGGCTGAAATAAGTGTAATTACACACACCTGTTATTACTCCAGTTCAACAATATAATAATATGGCCGCTTTTCTGCCAACCTTTACAACCAAGAGAATGCAGACTATTATTTGAAGTTGTTTGTGTAGATCGCTTTTTGAAAATACCACATCACAACCTGCTGTTAACAATAAAATGTAATCAAGCCGTTCCCTCTCATTTGAAATAATTAACTACTCTGTCCCTTCCTGTCCAAAGTCGACCTCCGTTTGTAAGTGCAGACTCAGAGACAGGGCTTGACAGAACACTGAGGTGAGGAGAGCAGATTGCAACGCACTGCACTGAAGTTGTGCATTTCAGATTGAAACGTAAGGTCGTGGCTGAAGACAGAAAGTTGTGACCTTGGGGGTTGTCAACTAAATAAAAATCAAGCTGTAAATCAAGTATTCAAGTGTTAAAACCGGCACACTGCCAGAGAGCATTTTGTCAGATTTACATTATGTGCAGTAGGGTTGTGGCAGCAATAGGTGTTGCCAATGTTACATTGTGTACACAGATTACATAACAATAAATCTAGTTGGTTCAATTTTAGTATATCAGCAGAACTGATGTTCTTCAAAAAGTAAATCAATTTGTTTTTGGATGCTACAAGTGTGGATGTGATGAGGAGAATTGACGAACAAGACAATTGCAGAGGATGTGGTGTCGAAGCCTCCAGGATATAAAAATAACCATTCATAGTCTTAATCATTGTAAATTAGAGTAGTTTAAGAATAATTAGCAAAGCCACTGGTCCAAATAAAGATGATAATTAATTACAATATTCATGGTAATTTAAAAATGGGTATAAGGTGGGATGTTTATGGTCAATGTGTGACATTGAGGAAGTCAGTAAATCGTGAGAGAAGTGTACTTAGTAACACTGCCCGTTAACATTCTCCCGATGATGTAATAGGAACGGCTATTTATTTTGAAAGAGCAACTGCCAAATGGGAAACTCCCAACACTCAGCTGGCCGACCAATGGTGTAACTTCAGTCAGGCAAATGGCACTCAGCTGACCTAAGGTGGAACTTTAACACTAATTCACATCAACTTTTATTCCTCAACAGGAGTCTGGGTAATTATGACACAGCTCAAACAGAATCATTATGCCTAAAAAAAAAAAACTCACTTTGATCTGTCCTCCGATGACTTCCAGATAAACACCTTGCATTTTAAGATGCTTTTTAACGTAGAGCTGTTACCGAATTCAATGAGATCGGTTTAGATTCTGTAGAGGGTACTGGCAGAGGAATGGAGAGATTTGGGCTAACCCAATGAAGAAGAAACCATTTGAAGTAACAGGTAATCCTTATTAGTGTCCGGTACTTGCGAAGGAAATAGTAAGGTCAGGTTGATCCTGTGAGATCATTACAGGAGCTGCTGTGTGATGGCAGCTTCCAATTGTCGCTATAAGATGCCTACATATAATATGACATAACCTGGCGTTCTATAAATGAACCACCTGTAGTAATTAGCTGTAAAGACGAGTGTTGTTGAGATCATGATTCTCTTTCACACTCGTCTAAGTTTAACTCATTTGTTAATTAATCCTGTCCAAATTGGCTTAACGTGAGTTAAAAGGAGGTAATGATGATTAAAAATAAACACACATCGTCAGCTTTGTTATCTGCCTAATCAAACTGCTCATCACCAATATCCTTGACAACAGCTGAATCAATGTTTTGTTTCAAAATGGGAAAAACTGAGATAGTGTAACAGAAAAACCAAAAAATGCATAAATTCAGCCCTATTTAAATAAGATTTAAAGATTCAGTCCACAATCTCAATCCAAACTCCTCCTTTAATTTCTCCTTATCTATCAAAGCTACATGTGGAACAACAACCTCAGCACACACGGGGTCTTTATCGGATAAATAACACAACCACATACAAAAGCTGTTGCATTATACTGAAATTTGTGGGTGGGAGGACACACACCTCCCAACTCTAGGTCGTGATGGCGGTGTTGCCATGGAGATTTGTCGCTTGCTGAATCCAGCCCTCTATCTCAATATTGGTTCGTATTTCTTTAATCTTTCCTTCATTTTCTCTTGCTCTCTCCTTCCTCCCATCACTTTTGTTCCAACCCTGCTATTCATATGTTTATGTTTCTATTTATAATCCGCTTTAATGCAGAAACGAGATTCCAGAAAAGAATGAATGTGACAAAGACAGTTTGTCGTCCTTAAACAGGAGCATACAGTCCTGATTTTACCACACAGAGGCATATCTGAAGACATTTGCAGTGGTGTCTTTTAAGTCGTCTTCGTTTCAAATGTCTTTCTTTATCATAACTCTAAATCTAGAGTTAAACTCATTAAAATCTAACAACAGCTGCTAACTGGAACTAGTGGCAAATTACAACAAAAAACTAAAAGGGAACAACCTGAGGAGAGCTAATTTTTAAAAAAAAATTCTAATGAGAGGGAAATTGAAATGGACACGAGTTAAAAAGCTGCCAAATGTCAGGAAGAAATGCTACTGCACCTGTTTGACAGTTCCTCCGATTGAACCCATCATGGAAAGCTAGTTTAACAGGACCATGGTGTACTGCATTTTGCGTGAATATTTGGCAAAGGATGGGAATAAAATGTACAAATACAGACTCTGTTCAGTTGCCATTTATACAAAACGCAAGACAGACAAATAAGGAAATTATAATGAAATGAAAAATTGAAATTCAGCCTATAGGTGGTTGCTTTATCTGTCAAACCATTTCTTGCACTACTTAACATTACATCGCCTTTTAATGCATATTGCTTTACTTCGCCTATTCCCACCACAAGAGTAAAATCAGATTGTTTTTTCTTTAACCACCTTCTTTTATCTAAGATCACATTTTTCATTAAAAACATGTTTTAGACTTTTATATGATCTTAAATGCATCATCTGAGGATTTAATTCAGTGGATCTCCAATTCAATTTTTTAATAATTGATAAAACATGCAGTCTACTAATAGGTCAGTGTAGGTGTATTTCCACATGTAAACACACATTTTTTGTTAATTTAACATTCCTATAATGGGGCAAAAATGACCAGTTGGATCAAAACCTTATTTAACCCTATTATGTTACAGTGTGCCCATCACCGTTAACTATACACAAAGCTACACAACTATCTAATACAGTATTGATGTGTGCTGCCAGATGCACTGGCTTCAGTGTCAATGCAATGCACAGCAAAAAGTCAGTTAACATTTGTGAACTGCGGAATGTTTCAAATCCAAACTTGGTCAACTTCCTGCTTACATGCTCCTTTCTCACCTCTTCTAAAACTCTGTAGGAAAATATCTAGTGGGCTGCGGAGCTAGCATATGCATACTAGCTAAGCAAAGAGTCCACCTCACACACAAGTAAATTTGTGAGAGGCCCCTTACTTTAGCGAGATGGTGTCACAGTGGGTCACAGTTTGCTGTGAATGTCGTGTCGTGTGTGTTCCCTTGAACTGGATTACCCAGACTCCCAAGGTATGTGTACGTGTGTGTGTCTGTATGCGAGTGTGTGTGTGTGTCAAATTAATTCCTGTTTGCTCTGTTGCTGTCACAGTTTGGACACATTGCACAGCGCCTCCTTGCATTTGTTTTGCTGCTATGCTCAGTGAGTGCGAGCAGGGATGGGTTCCATTTTGGATCTGGTTTCACGTTGGTAAAATGCCAAGATTTGTCCTTATCAAATCTTTCATTCACATTCTCCATGTAGGTAGTCTGGTTTGACTCTCTGACACTACAGGCATCAGCAAAAAAAGGATGACGACATAAATGTGTGATATTGAGGTAAACAAACATGCAGACTCACTTAAATGTTCCAGAGTCAATGAAATAACTCCGAAATGTATTCCTTGTGGGGAGTACTCATGATGAACAACAAGTCCTTTGTTTAAATATTTATCAAGTAGTGGCATTTTTGATCATTTGAGAAGACGACTGCTCGACCTCTTGTCTACCACCAGTGTTATGTTACATCACATTCTGTGACCTGTAGAGTGGTGCAACAATGATCGCCCATTCAAGTAATACTAACTACCTCTGTGGATGCAAAATACCAGTGATTTACTCAACTGATATTACTGAATACTGAAGTCAAATGAATAATATTTTCACTCTGTTGTTTTTACTGGAGGCGGCACAGTGGTGCAGCAGCGATCGCGGTCAAGTCGCAGCAAAAAGGCTCTGGGTTCGACCAGCTGAGCCCTATATTTATGTTTGAATGTTCTCTCTTGTGCCTGCGTAGATTTCATCCCATAATCCAAAGACATATATACTAGGTTAATTACATGTCAGCCATAGAGTTGACTTACTACTCTGACTCTCAACCAATGTCAGAAGGCGATATTTTGCATTGCAAATACCAGATATTTAGTGATTTGGGCTACAGTTTGTGTTATTTACTCACTTAACTGATCACAACATGAGACATAACAAAGTGGCGTTCCACCTCAGCTAAACACTTTCCTGTGGGAACCCGGGAATAGTGGAGTTTAGAGTAAATTAACGGCACTGTGCATTTGTCGGACCATTTAACCACATCTAAATCTAAAAAACTAACAACTAATTTTTAAAGTGTGTTAGAGGATTAGATCAAAGAAACTGTTATATCTTTTGGGTGTAAACTCTAAAGGTGGTGAATTCTTATCCTGTTCATGCTGGCTTGTTTATTCCCAGTTTACACAACATGACTTGAACCTTAAATAACCTAATTCTGCCACTGTGATTGAATTTCTGAATCAGTGTGACTCAGCAGAGATCAGAGCGTTTCCACCAATAGATGCAGCTAATCCTGCAGAATAAGAGAGCAGTAAAGTGAGCGAGAACAAGGCCTCAGAATCAGGTCGGGTGCCTACATGCATTTTATGCTTGATTTGTTTTAGAGATTGTGAAGTAGGTGAATCAAGTTGTATTGTTAGAATCACTACAACAAAGCAGCTCTGACACAGACGGTCTTGGCCTTGGGAAATATGTTTTGAATGGTAGGCAGCTGGTTACTACAACTTGGGGCGCAGCACTAAGTGTATAAACAATGGCCATTTGAATGTTTGCCACCTGTCTTACAACAATTACTTAGATTTTAGACATTAACCAATGTTGTATTTTGATTCCGTTTTGTCTTGATTTTAGACACTAACCAATATAATATTTTGATTCTGTTTCATATTTTCTCAATAGCCAGCTTTTTTGTTTAAGAATAAAAATCTTTTAAAAAATCATTTTGGTTTGAAGTTGATCTATTCTTGCATATTTTATCAGTTCTCAAATGTATTTATTTACCTTTCCCTAGATATTAAAGCATCCTCATTGGATCACAGGAAGAAATCCAAGTATTGAAAGTGGACTGAAATCAGAGAACTAAACAGAAAGGCCAAATTACATTGAAGCAGTGAGACAAATCCACACTCCTTCACCTGAATGACGTCAACTCCTTCAAATCGCAGGTCTACAGTTAGCTGCCACACCTACCACTCAGCTCAACTGGAAAGGCCTGTTCTGCCCTGCACCCTCAGACAATCCAACACACACACATACAGACACACACAAAGCACTGAACTTCACCGCATTGTTGGTTAAACAACAAGGTAGCACCTGTTTGTCCTATATTTATGTGTCCACTGAAACACCAGGTATAAATGGCAGGCTAAATCAAAATGTAATTCCAATCCATTTAACAGCAAGTCTGAGTGTGTGAGGGAAAACAGAAGGGACGTGTGTGTGTGTGTGTGTGTGTGTGTGTGTGTGTGTGTGTGTGTGTGTGTGTGTGTGTGTGTGTGTGTGTGTGTGTGTGTGTGTGTGTCAGGTTCTCTGTTGCTAGGGCCCTGGCTAGCTTTGTCTTTCTGTTCATCTGCCTAGTGACTGGTCTGGTAAGGAGAGAGGCATAATTTATGGTTTCCTGGGCGTAACAGCAACGTGTACGTGTGCACACGCACGTGCGTAGCTATAGATTGCTTACACGATGACTCATACAAGGGGGAGCATGAATGAAGGACAGGCAAAAGGTGAACATCGGCATTATAAAAAATTTTTAACACGTCTTCGCCAGCATACCTGTGACAGTGCACTCACACATTCAGGGCTTCTCTCTCATCTGTATTACATTTCCAGCTCACAATTTAGCTGGGAGATTCTCTGCCAGGCGTTCACACTCCCAAGGTGTCAGGTGAAAATATCCCAACCGTGTTCGGCTACACTCACTTTTTACAAAACTGTGTTGGCTTTGTTTAAAGTTGCTGTGTTGTTAGATGGCACTTTATCCATAACCATTTGCGTTTCAATCCTGATGCCGGTTAAAAAAAGTCAAAGAAGAATGGATTAGGCTGGGCCGAGCTCTTTCCAAAAATGGGAGAAATTAAGGGAAACGCAGGAATAAAGTGTAAAAACTAAATCAGAAGTCATATATTACCTTTCATTGGTTCATAGGTTAACTTATCCCACATTTTTATGGATTAACTATTTGCAATTGAGGGCCCTACAATACAGAGTAATAGATGTGTAATCCCACAGAACTCATCTCCACCTTTCCTGCTTGATAAAGTAGCACACAAACAGGACAGTGCTCAGTAGGTGGCAGTCGGTGTATACTTAAAATCTGACTTCCTTTCTGGGTTTATATTAACATTTTTTGGAGAACTTTTCCTTGCCCAAACTGAAGGACTCTGGCTGATTGTGCTGTTGAAAAATTAAACTTAGGTGGATAAGATTAACTTTAATGCCTTGATATACAACCTCTTGTTATTTGTGCTTTATTTCCTGGATCCTTGATTTATTTCCTTTAGGGATGTAGGGCCCTGCATAAATAAACCTTCGGTAAACGCAGTGTAAACATAAAATAAATTCCTAAATGTAGTTAACTTGTTTTGCTCTGCATGACCTCTGCAGCGAGGGAATGTCTCACTTGCAGAAATTAATAGTTTAAATCCCTCACACCTTAGAATCCCGCTTGCTCAGTTAGTGAGTAACAACGGAAACAATGAAATAAGAGGATGAAGTAACAATTGAAGAGGCAGGCCAGTTTTTCAAACTGCACTAGTTTGTCTTCTTAGAGAACGTGGCTATAAACTAATAAGAGCAGGGACATTGTAAAACAGGAAATTAGACAATCAAATGATTGTGTCTGGGGGAAGTACACAAAGAGTACCAACTGCAGAAGATATTAAGTATTCCAAAACTGCATTCGAACAAATCTGCTGCAATAATTTAAAATAAAATAATTTCTGACATATTTAGCACTAGATTATGTAAAGACTAGTGTTTTATACTAGTGTCACACCAATAGTGTGCGATATTCAAATAGGTTCATTGAGGTAACAGCCATTACCAAACCTTGTGTAACATGGCAGCACGTCAGATCATAGTCACTCAATGCATCTGCCATTTCACAGCGTCAGAAGGACAAGTCACTTCTCTACGTTTCTCAGCGCTCTTATGATACGTACCCCACAACTGATTAGGATAACAGAATGGTAGGCTGTCTTGGCCAGTACAAACCATTTATACCCATTCACATACAACTTAGTTTGCTAGTCATGTGTAAAAGAGGCTTGTTAAGTCAAGTAAATCATTAGAAGTTAGCATTAGGCTAACTTGACATCAAATATTATATAACAGTTTCTCCCTCCCACACTGGCTAATCAGATCAAAATAAACACCCTCTCTGACAGGAACAGAGGCCTTCCCACAACACTCCGTCCATCCTCATGTCCGGTGCCATTTTGTCCTGTATCTTGAGACCCGACACCAAAGGCTTTCTATACATGGCCTTTAAAACAGACTACGTTTGTGCGGACGTATCCATCCATGACCTTTTGCCTACAAACCCACTTAAGGACTCGCCATGAACCCAAACTTTTTTATTTCACCCCTAAATCCTCTCTGGATGCTGTGGGACGAGGAAAGGCCTACACAGGCCAACAACAGCACTACAGCAAAAAAAAAAAAAAACACACATAGCTGTGTTGGTAGAGCGCGTTCCTAAAGGGTGCATAGAGGGCCAACCAGGAAGTTCAGCTTGAAGGTTATTAATGATTACTACCCTGCACTTTGGTTTATACTCTAATGAGCCTGCATGTACAACTGTGAGAGAAAATCACTTCCATTTTCATGTGGCTTATGTCAAAATGTTGCACACTACAAGGTACACCACCAGATATGTGCGACTGTAACTATCAGTGTGTTGCTGCTTTGGCCAAAGTAAAGCCAGGTCCACCTTAATTTGATAGACTACTGTTTTTCTCTGCAGAGGCCAACACAGTGGTTTTATTGAATTGGTTATTGCTCATGTGTTTGTATAAGTGAGTATTATACCAATATGTTTCAAACACAAACTTCAACTATGGAATAAACCCTTAAAACACCACTTGAAATGTGTGTGTGTATGTGTGACAGTTACAAAAAGGCACAGTGTTGTTTGACTGTTTCAGATAAGGGTGTAACCATGTCAAAATATGTATGCGTCACTGTGTGTAGATTTATTTGCTTGCATCCACCTACTTACGTACCAGTCTGGCCAGATTTGCCTTTTCTGTAAACTCGAATGGAAGCAGTGATCCACTTCGTGGGACAAACACAGACTTGCATGCAGTGAGATCACAGTTTCAACACACAACTTCCGTCAGCATTTGCAGAAGAAACAACAATAGACAAAATCTTTGAACCTTTGAGTCTCCCACATCAAGACGTTTCCCTATTGGCAGGTGAAAGCAGATCTGAAGTCTGTTTGGTTTTACAGCTGCTCTTTACACATCTGAAACTCAATGTTCCACGTACAAAACTTGACAGGTGTGCAGCTCTTATGACAGGTAAAAAATAAAGAAAATACTCCTTCCACTACCCTTTCTTTTTATCATTTTGTATTTTTCAATCACCATTTGAAAACCAAAGTTACTAACTCATTTTTCATAAAGGTTATAGCCAAAAGCTAAAATTATTCAATTGCTGTGATGCTTCGCACATCAAAGCTATTAACCGACTGCTAAAATAAACTGTCATTACAGCTACATTAATATACCTTTAGACACACAAGCAATACAAATATAGAAATGGATGAAGCTTCACACATGCACTGAGAACATGTACTGGCTAACTGTTGAGATGTAGATACACAAGTTTTCTATTTGATTTGCATAGCCAATTTCCTTTTTCATTTCAAGAGACAGATTAAAACAAGTTGTTTGTAATCAGCTTTCCAAGTAATGCAAATAATGCTTTGTGTAGTTAAGATTTTCATGTATGCGTGTGTGGCTTCTACGTAAATCATCTCTAGATGAAACTGTCGACAAGGTTGAGACAGATTCTGTATTCTTAAAAGAAGAGGCTTTGTTTCAGCCTTCAATTAATGATTTACAATGCACAGCCAAGAGGTTTCTTTTAAGCTTAAAACATGCTACCAAAGCATTTCTGTACTCAACTGACTGGAAACATGAAACACAGACTCTTACTTAATGTCCTGCTTTGAAAATCCTTTTAAAATGTATTGATGAATTAAGATTTTATGGATAGAGTTCAGTAGTTCTAGGGCAAAGGAGGTCGTGTGTTGCTTGCCTTTAATACCCCAACTGAACCCATATAAAGACACATTCCAACCTAACATCTGGATGCCAATTGTAATAAAACCTATACTTTTAAGTCTGCATCTGCTCCTGTAGTTCTCTGGATCACTACACGATAAGTTTGCATTAGCATCTTAAACTTTGGACGCCCGTTTTCTCTGATCACATATCCACCAATACTACTTCTCAGCAAAGATAACTTTTCTTGTTTTATGGTTCCTATGCCAAGACTGTCCAGCACAAACACAATATATCAACTTTCTCTTTCAGGAGAGCCCCACCACAAGTCCATGCCTGCACTATACAACATGCAATTAAATACTAAAATATATTACATGAATTGTTAGGTCTCCAGCTTGTCTTTTTACAATGGATTATCAATGTGTCTAAGGTTAAAGGTACATTAAGCCCACGTCACACACTTTTATAGAAAGTTAATGATGCATCAGGCTAATATATATGTAGGTGCCAGGCTTCTCCACTGTCTCCAATCATCTGGAACTGGCTGACAGGGTTGACCCTAATGCAACAGGTCTCATTGATGATAAGTCAAGCGGGAAGACATGCCCCAACACACAGACTAAACAAGAGCCTAAATTTGATCTCGTATTCTGCAAGGAGTGGGAAACCCAGTGCGAGTGCGTAGGCAAGCTGGTGAATCACTGCTGTGTGGCAAAGACAACGGAGACAGAGAAAAGGCAAAGAGACGCCAAACAAGGCCTCCCTCGAAAGCAGAGGAGAATGTCCCAATCGGGTGTGTTCATGGGTTAATATCAACTTTAACATTGTTTGGGAGAGTGATCTTGAACGGAGATCTTACCTGCGCGGTTGAATTTTCAATCACTTGCACCAGTGGGGCCCTTGTTGACATTTTTGAAAGACTTGGGGGTTGCCAAAAAAGGGGGAAAGGAACAGTGACACAAGAACGATTCTTCAGTGTCTATTGTGCATTTAAAACGTGGGTAGCTGGTGGTGGAGGTAAAATCCCAACAGATGTCCAGTGCTAGCCAGCTAGCAGCACGACAAATCACCCGTGAATCAACAAGTTGGATCCCACATCAGCGGCTAGCCGAGTTAGCCAACTAGCTAGAAACTAGCTAGCAGCAACCGCACGTCCCATGTTTGTCAACAAGCACAAAACGATAAAAAAGGGGAGAGCAAATGTCTTCTTTTCAGCTTCGGCCCCGGTGTGAAAACATTCAGTTTCCACTTAGCATTTGACAGCGTCGACGGTGGCTAGCGAGCTAACAACCTGATGCTGTGACGTTCTCGGCAGCTAGCTACTTGGGCTAGCTTGAAGAAAAGTTGGGCAACGGTTGCACTGCACAAGACAAGGTTCAATTAGGCTGCTAACGTGCTAAGTAAGGTTGCTAACTAACGTCCGAGGAAGCCGGGGCTGTCGCCGAAGTCTACAGCAACCGTAAATCCAACGTCGGTTTCATAAACGCAGTCTCGGCGTCTATATTTGTCTTTTTTTTAGCGGCTGAGATGTTTCCTTTCAGATCTGGGCTCCACAAACTTTCAGGCCAAAGTTATTCCCGGCGAGGTCTCGACCTTCCCAAGTCACACAAAACAAGTGGAAATGTTCCCAGTTTGATATCCAAGTTTAGGGTATCCGGAAAAAAAATAAAAGCAGCGCTGTGTAGAGTGGTCACATGGCAGAGGAGAAACACGAATTAATGTGTTGCGCTAGCTAACTGCTTGGCCGATATTAGCCCATGTAGCTAGCTAATTCTGTGTTTCTTCCGAGGCGGAGCTAGCCAGTTAGCTTATCCTCCGGCGGACGCGGCGGCGGTGACTCGCCACAGAGCAGCCCACGAAACTCAAAATCCACGGAAATCACCGGCGCTCTTCCTCCTGTGGCGTGATTGGAATAAGGTCGCTCGCCGCTGCTGCACTGCAGTGTGGCGATACACCAGCTCGTCCTGTCGGTAACCGCCGACTGCTGCTGTTATTCCCCGCGATCAGGCGACTGAAAGGAGGATCATCAGGTTGTAAAATCCATGATCTGTAGACGGGGGGTCTTCTTGGTTGGAGGTGTGTGTGTGTGTGTGTGTGTGTGCCTGCCACGGGCGACAGGGGGAGAGAGGCGAGGAGCTGCGCCCGAATGCAGACTATGCGCACGATCCTGCCCTGATACCGGAACAAGCTCGCGGCAACATGGCTGCTTGCACCACGACTGAAGGAGGAGGAGGGAGGGAGGGTTCGTCCGAGTTCGGCTCCGCTCGACTTTTTCTCCGAGCCCCGAGGTGACTTCCAGGTTTGGTGAGTGACAGGTGCAGCGTCACCAGAGGTTTCTGTGCTCACACTGTCAATCTCCCGCATTTCATTGGTTTGCGCATAATTCCCACATGACTCATCCTCAACTAAAACATATTCCCATGGGACCCCTGAGACTCCTGAAGATAAACCCCCAGGGGCCCTCAAGAGCCCCTGAATTCAGTTGCATAAGCTTTTTATTATACCATCAAAGTACAATGTCATCTGGGTCATTATTAAGTACTAAAACTTGTTGCCCTGTCTTACAGAGGGGCCTTTCCAGTGGCAGATCTAGGATTCTACTAAATCGGGGGGCCATAATGGGGCCACAGTTTGTACAGAGGGGCCTAATACTTGTCCAACATCCATGCAGGATCCATCAACTCTTAGGTAAAAACATGCTTTTCTTCAGAAGGCATGTTCCTAGGCTATTGTTGGTCTTTTATCTCTATTATATCATCATTATTTATGTACTTCCTTCTGTATTCTAATAATTTGTTTTCTGTTGTGAAGCCCCTCGTATTTTGTGTCTAAAAAATGCTCTATTACTAAAGCTATCATCATAATTTCTGATTCAGTAAGATGCACATTTAAGTCATTCCCCGTTTACTGTTCACTCTATAGAGCAAAGTCACACATCATTGAATTTATTTTAAAAAATTGTTCCTTGTTCAAGCACATTGTGAACTTCAAAGACGCTTTTGCCAAAATGTTACCCTTGGGTGCAAAAATAACTTAATTGATGCTTATAATAATAATTTTAAAAAAATTGTAAATTTGACTGATGTTACATGTAACTAACCCAATCCCAACACACACATTAAAATATACACTTGTGTGGAATTGCTGTTGGTAGTTGAATGAATGGTGAATAGTGATTCCAGGGGTCAACAGGTGGAGAGAGCCAACATCCCAGGGGACGCCAGAGCTTTGTTCTTTCAGTGGGGCTAGTTAAAATGGATGCTGAATTATGTTTTGACACCATAGCTGTAATGATAAAGCATCATTTGTAAATATGTACCCATGCTATCCATAAGTGTGACTGTGAGATGCTGACAGCTGGCATAGACATTTTCAAGTTACTTAGCAACAGCCATGGGCTGACAAAGATAATATGGCTGCTGCTGCCGCTGCTGCTGCTGGAAGTGGTGATGTCTGAACTCTTGTCAGTCAGGAGGTCTGCAGAGACCGCTCACAATACCAGATAGTCACCGTTTACACAATGCAAGGATGTTGGGGGAGAGAAAATAAAAAAGAGGAAAAAAAAAGAAATCAGGAAATGAAGGGGTACGAGAGACTCGTTAGTAGGAGAGTGGGAGAGAATCCAACTGGCAGGATTTCCCGATGAATCAAGGGAAAAACATCCCCCTGATGATGGAGGGAGTGTGCTCCATATGCACCATAACAGGACACAAACACCTCTGTCTGTAACAGTGTGTTCACGATCATTCTGCTATGAGAGACTTTATTAGGACTTATCTATCAGCCTCTTTCCCTTCACTCAGTGTGTTGGAGCCGGTCCAGTTCGATGGTGGATCACAGGAGAGCGCACGTCACACACACTGTGCACTCAACTGCACTTTTGATTTGGGAAAATGTATTAAAAATATCATTGATAAGTGTGTACATGTAAACCAGTGTATGAAATGTGCTGAAGTGTCGCCATCTGCTGGACGCCTATCCATCTATCTATCTCTCTACCTCCCCTCCCTACCTTCTTCCTCCTAACTCCTTACCTACCGCCCTCCCTCCCTCCCTCCCTCCTTATGTACTCCTTTGTTTCTTTCCACCCTCTTTAACTCCTTACCTACCTCCCTCTCTCCCTCACTCTTCCCTCCCTGCTTACCCACCTCCCTCTTTACCTCCCTACCTTCCTTCCTTCCTCTTTAACTCCTTACTTACCACCCTCCCTCCTTACCAACCCCATTCCTTCCTTCCACGCTCCTTAACTCCTTACCTACCTCCCTCTCTGCTTACCCACCTACCTCCTCCCCTCCCCTCTTAACCTTCTTTTCACCCTCCTTACCTCCTAACCTACCTCGCTCTCTCCCTCCTTACCCCCCCCTCCCTCCCTTAATCTCTTACCTCCATCCTTCTCTCCCTCTCTCCTTACCTTCCTCTTTACCTACCTCCGTCCCTCCTTACCTCCATCCATTTCTCCGTCCCTCCTTACCTACCAACCTTGACAGATTATTTCCTGGTGTGAGTCACATAAATATTTGGATGGAAACAATTCTTTTCTCAATCCTCTGAATCGTCTTTGGAGAGGAAAGGACACACTGAGTAGGAGGCTGAATTGCAAACTCCTAGTCAGTGCTGATTTGCGGGTATTTTAAGATTAATTGGACAAACATTAAAAAAACATACCAGCCAACCTAATTAAAGGAGCCAAATGTATCTGGCCAGACTGCAACAAACTGTTTTTTTAATATGTAGCCAGTGCTTGGCAACCTACATTATACTCATCAACAGACCTGATACATCACAGTCAGCCTCTCCTCTTCCTGCACTCTGTAAAACAGTATCCTCATTTTCTACCACATTGTCACACATATGGTCTAAATATGTGGCAACATGAAGCACTCAGCTGCCACCACTGACTTTTAGTATAAGCCTGTTATAGAAACAAAATTAAAGAATTACTTCTTTTCTGATTTTGAATGATTGTTTTGGTGAAATACAGCAGCTGATAGAAAAGGCCTGTGTCACAACGTAGGTGAAAACAATGTCCATAGCAGCTTTAGTCCTGAGAGCGAGGACGAGCTAAGAACACTTGTATACACAGAAGGTATGAATTTACTGACCTGTGTAAATGTCCTAGCACCAAACACAAGGCGGTCTGTACTGTATAATCCGATAAAAATACTTAAGTTAAAAAATGGCCACGTTCATGACACCATTAGTAGGTATCCAGCGTTTACAAAGATAATCCCCCTCAAGCTCAACTAATCTTTTATGAAAATGTCTGACATTAGCTCCTGTTCGTGTTGTGTCACTGGGTCAACAGGGATGTTAATAACACGTCTTTGTGTTTAAAGTGTCAAACCTCATCTTATTGGCTAAGTAGTGTTTCTTACAGTTTTATGTACTAAGTGTAAGTAGTTTTAACCTTCTCTCCATCTTTGTCCATGCGACTCATTTTCTTTGTAGGGATGGTAATGTCCAGAATAACATGATGCATGAAAGTGACATTGTAGAAATTCAACGTTTTATTAAGTTAAGACGAGTGGTGATAATTACTAAATCACACGCAACAGCTCGAAGATGATGAACATAATAAAATACAGTTTATGCACTTGCAGCATTGCAGAGGCAACATATTCCAAATGATGGGGACAAGTGAAAGTCTCATGAAAAACAGAAATATATGAAAATAAAATATACATTTATTTTACCTGAGGAAGAACTCAAGAAGCTTTAAACTATGTACAAACAAATGGGGGAAAATTCCTTGATCTGAAACGGGTTAAGGTTAAACAAAGATCAATGTTCCTATCATAAAAATATCACTTTCTCTAAAGTTTGTTTTTAAAAAGTAGAAAATGTCTTAATCATGTTTCGCATTAAATGAGTAATTTTTGTAAGTATTTATATTGAAACACTATCTTTTGAGATCTGTATTAAAAGAAATGCCCAACACTAAATCCCATTTAAAAACTGACAGAAGAAAGGGATCATTCAACAAAAGAAGAAAAAGACAAACAATGGGAGTATAAATTATAAAGGGTAGTGGGAGGGGGGGTTTGTTGAAATAGCTTCACATCCAGTCAGGGAGCCAGGATTCACCTCTGACTCACTCTCTTTAAACAACACCAAGCAGTTCCTCCACGGCAACGGTCGACAGGTCGGAGAAGAAGTTGCCCTCGTTGTCTCCGCCTCCAAACACCAGCAGAGTTCTGCCGACGATGCCCACATCCATGTCTTTGTCCTCGTCTGAGAAGCGGCTGGCTGTATCCATGGTGATGAGGGAGTGCCCCGCCCTGGGGACAGACATCTGAGGGAGCGTTACCTCTGTCCAACTGTTGGTGTCTGAAACACAAAACACCATCGCTCAATTAAAGTAAAAGTCATGGTGTCACAGGGGGAGTCATTGGTTTGAGTTTTTTTTAGTAATGTTTACAAGACACCTTCCTTTATTTGCCCAAATCCTTCATATATGCCACAATATTGATGCACAATAGACCCAGTGTTTAAAGGAATGGTTCAACATACGCAAGTTCCACCGAGATTTGTGGTAATCTGTGCTTTAGTTTTTGGGTAATCTTGCTTACAATCATAGAAACCAACCAACAACAGGGTTGAAAAATGGATATTAGTCTCAGCTTTGATTTGAGTAGGTCAATGTAGAAATTAACATAAGGAGATAAAGCCCTTTTAAAACAACACAGTGCTACAAGTTTAAGGGTTCAAAGGTAACCGGACAGATATACATAATGTCAAAATCATCATTTATTATTAGTGTGTTAAATCCCTTTGCAGTCAATGACTCCCTGAAGTCTTTGACGGACAGACATCATCACACACTTTGTATCTTGACTGGTGATGTTCTCCCAGGCTGTCACTGCAGCCACCTTCAGCTCTTACTAGCTGTGGAGTTACTATTTAACCAGCGCCTTGTTTACATCCAATGATCGATTTGAACAAATCAGAATGTGAAACTATAATTTTCTGCATTTCCTTTGACAAGCGTCAGACGACAAAAAGTCTTCGAGCAGTCTTCCTGGAACCTGCGTGTGTGGGAGTAACTGGGAGCTGCAGCTCACCTATATCGAAGATGAAGGTGTCACTGAGAGCGTTGTTTCCGTTGTATCCACCGTGGATCAGAAACTTTGTGTCTGAAAGCACAGCACTGCCATGCCAGCTGGAACACACACACACACACACACACACACACGTTAATTATACCAACAACAAGCAACAAGGACGTGGTATTTTTTAAAAGCAGTGCAGATCTCATACTTTTTAGAAACGATACCAAAACTTCATTTAATACCTTATTTTCTGAATATTTAAGATGAATTTGATCGGTTATTTAAGCAATTGAACACATTACGGTGTTCAATACCCGGCCCTAGCTACAACTACATGTACAATATTTGTGTGTTAGGTTGTATACCTGCGAGGAGAGGGGGCTTTCCCAGTTGTTTTCACCGCAGAAAACTCCATCAGACCTGAGAAACACAACAAGATATTTCATTTATTTATTCGCACACTGATTTTACACACTATATTTACACCTGTGTCCCAATACAGGCTCCTTGTTTGTATGTGTAGATGGATACATCAGATGTGCATGAAACTAGGAGTCTCCTTTATGAACTCGTGTGCGTGTGCGTATGTATGTATGTGCCTTACCAAGGTCCAACATATACATGTCATTGTAGCACACAGGAGTGTCCCATCCACCAAACACATAGATCTTCCTCTCCTGCATCACACACGCAGAGTGTCTGACAGCAAAAACAATAAAGAGGGAGTTAAAGAGAAAACTGTGTTTAAAATGTGTGTTTGAAAGAAAGAACGTCCGCCAGAAATGCTGGATCCACAAATCTTACCCTGAGCGAGGGGAGGGTTTGTCGCCTGTCACAATGGGCTGGTACCAGATGGAGAGGTTGGGATCAAAGATGTACAGTGAGTCACTGCAGCCGTCGGGCTCCGGGTTTGGACAAGGAAACACCCCGCCCAGCACAAAGAGTTCACCCCGAAACATACTGCAGCTGTGGTAGGCCAGAGGGGGAACCTTACCCTGAGCCTGAAGGAGAGGAGAGGAGGAGAAGGTGAAGAAAGAGAGGATTAATTCATGTTGTCAGTATACGAATCAATCAAATCAAGGTCAACACACACCCACCTCCACCATTGTCCACTTCCAGCTCTGGGTGTCCAGGATGTGAACATCGTTGAACCATTTCTTGTTTTTAGAGCCTCCAAACACAAAGATCCGCTTTGAGTCAGGGTCGTAGACGGCTGTGTGGCCACTCCGGGCCTCAGGGGTCGGACCCTCGGCCAGAGTCTCTGCTGCCACCCAGGACAAGTCCTCTGTGGGACAGAGAGTATAGACTGTTACCAGGATGGACAGGAAACTTGATTCTCCTTCAACACGAGTTCTGAAGAAACTGACCTGTGCAGAGCTTCCACATGGGATCTTTGCAGAACTGCATCCTGGCTCCCTGTCCTCCAATCAGGATTGCTGTCTGAGTGTCGATGGGACACAGAGTCTGGCCCCATCTGCCTGACGGGCTCACTAGCACGGCTGCACAAGAACCAGAGATTTGACATTTCAAGTGTTAAAAGTCTCCAATACAGCCTCAGTCCAACTCTCTCTCTCTCTCTCTCCAACTTAACAACAAATGTTACCCACAAATGTTGAATCTATTCCTCTTTATTCTACCCAGTTGGCTGTTACCTACAAACACCTGGATGGGCCGTGGCCTGTGTATGGTCACACATCCAAGTCTGTGTACTTTATACTTTTCACCACCAGAGAGAGACGAGCAGAAAAAAAAAAAAATCAATCTGTGAACTCCAGTGGGCGATGTGCTTCAAACTTACCGACTGAGGGACTAAAGAGTGAACAAATATGACAAAAAAGTAAAGATGAAATGGAGTGTAATATGAAACTCACCAGTCTGTGTGGGAGTCTTGGCCTGCCTACTCTTCGTCCTGGCTGCGCTCTGAGGAGGCGTCCTACCCACAATCCCCTGCGCCTCTCCCGCTCCATTAGCTGCAGACAGGAGAGTTGATAAAAGAACGATTCACTCCTCCACACTGGAGTGTCTTTAGGACTAATTATCATTAGAAACTGTTTACTGTTTCTAGCAAACACACACAGACAAAGATATATATTTATGGTCACATTCTTTCCACACATGTCACCTCATGTACCCACCTGCCGCCTTCGTCTTTGCTACTTCTCCTCTACTGCTGAACAGCTTCTGCACCCCCTTGCTTTGCCCTCGGGCTTTTCGTACCGGTGTTGTCTTCTCCATGGCACCGTTTGGACACACATTCTCCTCCTCCTGTTCCCTCTCCACCACCTTACTCTTATTGCTGTCTTCCTCTGCCATGCATCCTCTTTTCCTTTTGCCGTTGAGCTCTCGGGCTGCGAGGGGAGCTGTGGTTTCCTGGGACAGAACAGTAAACACTCTCTTAACAACTATCTGGGTGTGTTTGAGATATGATGAAGTTCTGCGCCATTCTGGGATGGTGTTGAGGGAAATGATATGTGGCTGAATGGCTTAATTCCTCTAAATAACTGCAGGTCTTTATCATCTTACCTTTGGTGTGTATTCCTTCACAGCCAGGATGAGTTCTGGTTCTGACCAGTCTGCTTTTGTCTGAGAAAAAGAAATGTACAAAACATGTAGATTAACCTGTGCTTCTGTCAATGAAATAAGCCTTAATAGACATCTACAGTTTAGTATTTAAAGTTTCCTATGGCTTGGCTATTGGCTGGAATGATCCAAGAATTGTTTTTCACTTTCTTTAACATTGTGAGATAGTGTGAATCTTATATTTCAGACATAATTAAGCGGTTGGTATTGATGAGTGTGTGTAAGTATATGCAGATCCAAACAAAAATCTGTATCTATTGAATTTAAATAGGGGTGTAGGCTTTTTTTCAGCTGCTGCGCGGAAACAAATAGCGCCAGAAACCAGTAACCAACACCAATATCTAGCTGAGGAACATATCGTGACCTTAGCTATGTTTTTTTTAAATTTATTTAAAAAGGGACCGTTGAGCCTTGGCGGAGATATTTACCAAGTTTCCTCCCTCCAGAGAGATGTTCAAGGTGACGCTGTCTGTCCATGTCTCCTCTTCCCTCTGCTCCCATGACAGACACCTGGAGCAGATCAGATACAGAACTCACTTAAAGGTCACTAATGAATCTGAATATTCAGTAGCTCCATTGGGCAGCACATAGAAGGAGTATGGCACACTCTTATTACAGAAATCAAGTGTCATGGTCAGAGTCAGGGTGTAAAAGGCAGTTTCAAGTCTCTATTCCAATACCAAGTCAACCTACCTGTTCTATATTTTATATAACTCTTTAATAACCAAATCTAAGATGACACACAACTTGACAACTAAAAAGCAAAAGATCCATGCAGTCAAACAAACAAGCAGCCGGGGGGGTAACCTCAATCACGAAAAAAAAATTCAATAAATAGATAAGTAATTGTAAACATATGAAAATGAATAAACCCCTTTGTAAATGTATAAAATACACAGCTTACAGGCAACACATACATTCATTCATAAAATCATATGTCAAAGGGTAGAGAGATTCTTAAACCCTTGCCTTCTTTGTAGCTGATGATTTTATTCCCTCTTTTAACTTTTTTTTCATTTGTAATTCTTTTATTATTCTTATGCTCATAGGTTTAAATGTTTTGTGTCCTACTAAGTGCCCACATGTCCCTTTGGACCAATAAAGTATCTATCTATCCATCTATCTAACGTTTTCATCCATCCTTGTAAAAAATAAATAGTAATTCCGGTAACTTCACAGGTTTGTACAGTGCTAACAACCAAGGAATGGGGGGGGGGGAGCTCTACCTGTTGTAAGGGGTCAGTTTACCCATGGTGATGGGGAAACGATCCGAGTCGTTCAGCTCCACGTTCACGCCCACCCTCTCCCCCCAGGGCCCGCTGCTGAACAGCACCACCTGATGGACACTTGGTGGAACTGCAGCGCACACCCTGCACGACCCACTGGCACTGACACACAGAAAAGAAAAATCAATTAGCAGATTATTGGTCACTCATTATGAACATAAGCGCGGCTTGACATGTAAACGTACTTAATGGCGTGTGCGTATACTAAAGGAGAAGCTAACCCACTATACATACGGCTAATTTAAAGAGAACAGCCAATGAGAAACAACAGGTTATTTAACAAAGCTAATGCTAGCTAACAATACGTCTGCGGAACCAAGGAGAGCAGCTAGCTTATGTTTAACAAGCTAAAGTCTTTACCTTAGCAGCCTTTGAGGCGGACCGTTCACTCCGAAAACAGCGTAAACTCCGAATTCGTCCATCTTTTGCGTTTCCCTCCAGCAGCTGCTCCTCCTGTCAAAACGTCTTTTACTCCTCCGCTTTATTCTGGCGCTGTTTTTAACGATCAAACCCGCGATCTCCTCTCTGTCCTGCTCCGTGCACACGTCTCCCGCCACCGCCGTGTGTACACTTTCTAAACTCCGCGCGAGTCCCGGGCGACGCACAGTGTACGCTCGTTTTGTTGCCCAGAATGTCCCTGCAGGTGGAGTCTGCGCTGTCGAACACGCGGCGAACGGCGAACAAACGGTAGCTCCGCCCGCACGGCATATACTGATATGTACATCGAGTAAACCGTGGGCTGAAACATGCAAGTTGTAAACCAATCAGAGGCCTGCGTACAGCGGCACTGCGTGACGTCACAGAAGCTGCGTTCAAGAACACTTGTTGCCACTTTGATATGAGGTTAGAAAACAATATATTTTACTATTTTACCAGATTGTATTCAATTGAGTCGTTTTAATTCATTTATTATTTTTAGAAACCTGCTGTGTAAATCATTTTCACTTGTTGTAGAAGGTTTCCATACAAGGAATAATAATCATAATCATAATCATAATAATCATAATAATATATGTATTGACAATGCAATCAGTCTGCATTTATTGTAAACAAACAATAATTAGGTACACTGCTGAAAGACGAAATTTAAAGATGAAGGTACGGAATCTTTATCCGTCACATGCACAGAGATACAAGGTAAAGTAAGTAGTGAAATGTGAGGGGGTCCTCCGTTTCTGTGCAGACATACCGATTGATCAACAATAAAAACAGTAAATAGATAAATAAATAAATACGATTTAAAAAAAAATTAAACATCTATATCTATGTTACTTACTTGTCAGTATAAGTGACCTGGTGTTCAAGTGAAAGTGGCAGAAACAGCTGTGTGTGCAGATATTCTGCCACTGTCACTTTGACTTGAACACCAGAGGAGACATCTCTCACTGTCCAGTCTGACCCCCACATGTATGCTGCTGATTTTCATGCGAATCTAGACAACGCCTGTCATGCCAAGTGTTTCGTAGGGCAGCCTCATTTCCAAACATACCCTCAAGCCACCAACAACTGACAGGTTTGTTGCAGCTGCTTTACTGCAGATTCATGATTTATGGATACATTTTCAGCCTATATGAGCATATTATACTGTTGTTAAGAAATGAAGGAATCATATAAAGTTTTCAAAATCCTGCATGTTATATGTCATCTAAGTAGATTTCATAACAGCAGCTGATCTCTTTCTTTTCATTCTTTTGTCTCTCATCTCTTCCCCCAGCCTTCGCTCTTCGCCTGCAGTATGACCGACTCAACTCTGAACTCCTCCTCTTCACCTTCAGGGTATTTCTGGAAGGAGTGCGACCCTTATCACGATGAATCAGGAGGAGCTTCGGAGGGCCTCCTCATCCTCCTCACCATCTACCTCCTTGAATTTCTTGTCGGCGCCCCGTCGAACCTCTGGCTCATCTGTCACATCCTCAGGAAAAGGTGATTATGCACATTGTAGTTTCATGTAACCAACAGCAACTGTATCTCATAATGCAGCCTCAACTAAATGGCCGGATTCAGGATGGATAGATAGATAGATAGATAGATAGATAGATAGATAGATAGATAGATAGATAGATAGATAGATAGATAGATAGATAGATAGATAGACAGATAGATAGTGCTTTATTGTTATGTTTATTAAATGTGTCATTCTGCTGTGATTATTATTGATTTTGAATCTAAAGGTCAAAGGTCGCCGGTGTCCTGCCGGCAGACTTCTTCCCCCTCCACCTGGCCCTCACCCAGTTTTCCTTCCACCTGGTCGTGCCCGTGTTCTTTACCAATCACCTCCTGTGGCAGAGCGGGTCTGTGTCTGACCTGGTCCCAGTGTTGACCTCCATGGTGCTGGGCTTGAAGCCGATGCTCCTCTGTATGGTGTGTGTGGAGAGGTACATGGCCGTGGTGCGACCCCTCGACTATCTACGGTAAAAACCATATACACATTAAATGTCCTTACACAAGGAGAAGATGAGACCCTCCCCTTACTGTACAGCACAAACCAGAGCTGCAGACTTGGGCTTGAATCTGAATTTCTTTCAGGATCGAATCTGTCTGTCGATCTAACTATCGGCCTCCCTTACTCCCCAGATCCATCCCCCCTTACCTCCCTCCATCTTTCCTTACCTCCATCCCTCCATACTTCCACCCCTCCTTGCCTCCCACTCTCCCTACCTTCCTCCCTCCTTACCGCCCTCATCCTTACCTCCATCCCTCCTTACCTCCCTCTTTCCTTACCTCCCTCCATCCTTAACTCCATATTTCCTTACCGCCCTCCATCCTTACCTTCATCCCTCCTTGCCTCCTTCTCTCCTTACCTCCATCCCTCCTTACCTGCCTCCATCCTTCTTTACCTCCACCCCTCCATACCTCCATGCATCCTTACCTCCCTCTCTCCTTACCCAATCCCTTCTTACCCCCCACCTACCTCCATACCTCCTTACCTATCCCCATCTTTCCCTACTTACCTACCGACAGAGGTAGGTGAGCACATGAGACTTGACATGAGGTTTGATAGACTAAACCTTCATGTTTGAGAGAGCAAATCAATTTGCTCTCCTCCACTTCTCTTCCAGGTTCAAAGCCCGCAAATACAGGTGGGCGTGTTTGGGCGCCTCGTGGTGCATTTACATCCTGATGGCTTCAACTGCTCTTGTCAAGCGCTCCAGCATCTCAGTGTGCGTGGTGTTCCTCCCTGTTCTGGTCATAGACACCTTCTGCAGCGTGTCCATTCTTCGAACCCTGAAGAGGCCTCTTCCGGGGGACAGAGAAATGACAGAGGGCAACAAAGGGGCAGAGAAGAGAAAGGCTGAAAAACAAGAACAGAGCAGAGAGAAGGAAGAAAAGGCGAGGGAAGTTGGGAGAAAAAGCGATCCGAGAGGGAAAGGAGACATGAATTCCATGAAGAAGAAGGCCTTCACCACCATCGTCACCATCCAGGCTGTCCTCATGCTGAACTACCTCCCCTTCATCGTCTGCCTTCCTCTGAAGGAAGTAGTTCCACCTCGTATCCTCAAGTGTCAGTATCAGGCCATGGCTCTGGCTGCTGCAGCCAGCTGTAGTTACCTGCAGCCGCTGCTCTACCTGCACAGACTGGGCAGGCTGCCGTTCGTGAAATCACGACTCACCTGAGACACAGTCCAGGAAACACAGATGGTCCTATGAAGGTCACAGAATCAAAATTACAACATCAAAATGTTTGCATTCTTGACCTGCACTCATCGACCATGTTAAAACATCCAACTTGTTGAGTATATCAGTTTTATGCAATCAAAAGATTAAAAAATGGTTTGTGGACTAAACATATTCTAAATCTGTGGGATAGAGATATTCAAAATGTGTTACTTATGGTTAATAGACAAGAGTTGGAGCCAATCCCAGAGAGGCAGAGTACAACCTAGACTGGTCGCCAGCGAATCACATGTTCGACATCCTGAGGTCACACCCACATTGTCAATTTAGAGTCTCCAATCAGGACTTAATTAATTAAAGGACCACTTAATTGCAATTGGAAAAGCTGCCGGGTTTTTGCATTGTAATTGTGGGTTAAATGTTTAAATCATTTAATTGATCTTGTTTTTATTCTTCTCTAATCTGTAATCTTTTTGTATTTGTTCTTAAGTACTGTGTGATCTTCAAATTGCTTTGGACTGTTTCCTAGTTTGCTTTTTTGCCTTCAATACTTTTCATTCTTAACTTGCAGTGCGCCTTGTAACTATGTTTCGAAAGGTGCAATATAAATAAAATTTATTGTTAACATAAAAGTAAAATCTTTTTTCTGATTGAACATAAGTTCGGTTACATTTCAACAAGCATGTTAAACTCAATGGTTAATAAAATGTATTTCCAATTATTTATACTGGAGGAAAAAACCCAATTAAGTAAGAACACCAAATAATAAATAATTTTATAATTTAACAAAATAAATATGTGTAGTTGAATAAAACCTTTCATCTCATCTTCTACAAATAGACAGTAAGGATCTTTGTCCATTTATGACTTGCGCGTTTTCTAAATTTACAGTGTGTTTGGTTTCCAGCACATTATGCAAAGACTCGATTTGACATGTTAATGGACAGTGACATGAAAAACATGTCACATAACATCTGTGCATGTCTGTGCTTGTGTGGTGATGACAATTTTGCATACAGTAAAGCATTAGCATGACACCACTGTTATGTCATATTGCTTCAAACAAAGCACCGAACAACAATGATTACTTTATAGTTTTAGAATAGTTTAATGACTATAAACCAGTCATTAAACAAATAGAATAATTTGTGTGCATCTTATTCAGGCTTCAATGCTTTAATTGAAACATCACAATATCTTACTGCTTAATAAAATAAACAGCAAAAGATTATATTTAACAAACAATGATATCATGATAACTAAAATCCAATTAACTATCTGACAATATAGCAATATAGTGTGTGTGTGTGTGTGTGGTAACTTTGACGTGTTCAGCATTAACTGAGTAGATAGAGACATTATTGTAGATAGAGACATTATTATTAAATAAAGACATTTGTATAGCCTACATAAATTGTGCAAGTGTAACATAAGTAATTGAAAAATAAAAGTTAAACTGAGAAAAATGGTGTCATGGCGAATACTTTCGTTTTGAAGTAAAAATGTATATGATGAAATCAAGAAAATGATGATGATTATGATTATTATTGTTAAATCATACTTCTTCAACAACAGAATCAGGCTGCACAATGGCAGCTGCATCACATGTAACTCTGTGTTTTTATTTTCATAATAACTTGAAGTTTTAGATCGATGCCTAAACTTCGCAGCGCGTTGTCGTTCTTGAACGCAGCCCTCAGCGTCCGTATCTCCCGAAATGCATTGTGGGCCGCGGTGTCGGTGGAAAGCTTCTCGAAGGAACTGCAAAGATGATGGTGAGTGAGTTAGCTTCCATGCTCCAGGCTAAAACTTCACCATCCGCGTCCATCGTGCGCCTGGTTTCCAATCATCCGCTCCAGAACCACTCTCTGTCCATCCGATTACCCGTTAGCAGCCTCGGGACGCGGTTATTTTTTTGTGAAAACTGTTTATTTTCGTATTTAACAGCTAGCATGACTGCGTTAGCATCTCAGGATTACCCGGTGTCAATGGGCGTAGACGCGATGCTAGCCGCGATGCTAGCTAACATGTCAGCAGCTAGTGCGTTTTAAAGAAAGTGCGTTGAGTCGGTTTATGTGCGAATAAGCACTCCAATGACCTATTAATATACTTTTTAATACCACAAGCTTGTAGCTCCTGCTATTGGCGCAGCATTAGCTAGTGAACTGGTTAGCTGTGATGTTAACAGACTATTGTTTGAATGGCTGCATTGGAAAACTGTGTTTTACTGTTAAATATGAATAATTATACAACTTGAACGTGTTGCTGTGGTTGTTCTAGCTTCTCTGTTTTGACTGGAGCAGCAGCATCTCATGGCCGAATGTGGGATGATGATGCTGAGAGGCAGACAAAGGCCTTGTCAACACTAAAGCTGTCTTTGTCATCAGTCATGTTAAAGTAACCATGTGTGATATAAGTCTTTTGAAAAGAAGCTGCCTCAGTGAATAGTGATGAAAACTGTAAACTCAGGGATTGACAGTGGGAAACAAAAGCACCACACCCATGCAGCTCTGGTTCCATCCTCACCTTCTGTATCTTTACCTTCTGATGCCTAAATATGTGTAGTGATGTGTAATCTAACTCTGCTTTGTGGGACACTAACATCTGTTATAATATGGCAACATTTATGGAAAATATTTTACTTTAATGAAGCGTGTTTCAATGCTTTTTAGATCTACACTTACTAATTTAGTTTTTAGTAATTTGCTAAGCGTTGCATTGGATAATTTAACTAGTAACATCACAATTTATTTCATTAAAACATAATTATTGTGAACATTAATATGAAATGATTCTATTGATCATTATTAATTCTGTTATGTGCTGATGTGTCCCTTCCTTGTTGAGCCTTTCCAGTCAGTCAGCTGGCTAGTTTATGAACATGGAGAAGTTTAATAATGAGTAGTTTGAGAATGATAAGTACCAGTGACAAGTGCTCGTGAAGCAAACTTTGCTGTGTCAAGTATATTTTCATTTCTGGTGTTTTTCCATCCCAAGTTGGGTCTTAAATTCAATTTTAAATGGTATCAAAAAGTGTACTGTTAGGAAACTACATAGCTCGGCCATTCTGATGATAAAGCAAAACAATGGCTCTGAAATCGTTTGTTCATAGTATTCGTTACATTGTTATTTTTGATGATATTCAAAAACTGTCGGTTCAGCTTCCTCGATCTCCTCAGTTTCTTTCTGTGACATTTAACTGTAAATGATTTGTCCCCCTGCAGCCCACACCTGTTATCCTGCTGAAGGAGGGGACAGACTCCTCTCAGGGCATTCCTCAGCTCATCAGTAACATCAATGCCTGCCAGGTCAGAAAACAAGCTCTGCTCTCAATGATTGTGTGGATATCCATTTCCTATCTGTAGCATGGGTTAAACTTTGTTTTCATTTTGATTTCAGGTTATTTCTGAGGCTGTCAGGACCACCCTGGGGCCCAGAGGGATGGACAAACTGATGGTTGATGGCAGAGGTGGGGAGAGAAGATTGAATAATGAATGGATTACAGGAGTCATTGGGTTACAGTTCCCTTATAATTCATGTTTGATGGCTTTGTTTTCCAGGAAAGGCCACAATCTCTAACGATGGTGCCACCATCCTGAAACTGCTGGATGTGGTTCACCCTGCTGCCAAGACCCTGGTAGACATTGCTCGCTCCCAGGACGCTGAGGTGAGACATGTGCATATGTGTTTAAGGTTGTGTGTACAAGTAGAAAGTTTTATGAATAAAATTTCCAACTGACACATCTTCGTTTCTTTTGTCTACCACCCTCAGGTAGGAGACGGCACCACCTCCGTCACTCTCCTGGCTGCTGAGTTCCTGAAGCAGTTGAAGCCGTACGTGGAGGAGGGCCTCCACCCTCAGACCATTATCAGAGCGTTCCGCACCGCCACCAACCTCGCTGTTAACAAGATCAAGGAGATCGCTGTCCCTGTGAAGAAAGACGATAAGCAGTGAGTGCTTCATTTTTATTCACATGGCTGCCATGTATTACTTGAAATTTGATTATATCTTATGAGGAATACAATGTTTACATTGTAT